>NC_077227.1:389619490-389901925 GCF_027887165.1 Monodelphis domestica | reverse complement strand
AGCAGGGAATGGTTTTCCCCCCCTTTCCTTTCCTTTTTTACCTCTCTTTGAATCTTTGGCTTTTAGCATAATGCCTGGTATGTAATTGGAATTAAATGGATGCTAGTTGATGAGTTCATGGTCTTTCATTGAGTAACAAGGTGGAGGACTAGACATTTTCTCTGATCAAACCTCTCTCCAGAGTAGAAATTAGGACAGCTTTAGCTGTCTTCATGGTTTAGGACAACCAGAATCCAAATGGAAAAAAACCTCCAAGTACATGAACTGATCCTCACAGGCCCTGATCTACTCGGTAGCTCTCCTTTATCTCTTACTTACTGACAGTGAGACTGCACTGGCAGACCCAGAGACTGGATCCAGGCTTAGAACAAAACCAACTCCCTACCTTAGGTTCATTCTTCCTCTTTCTAGTACCATGGAAACTCCTGCTCTAGGCTGTAGAAATCTGCCAGGTTTCAACAGACAGCCAAAACCCTTCAGGAGCAAAAGCCTGCCAAGGGGTCACAACCGGACAGTGCTAATGTCTCAAAACTCTGTCCTTGTGACACCAACTTTCTGAATTGCTGGTGCTGGCAGAGACTATGTGTGGGACCATGCAGCGCTCCATTAAGCCTGAGGGAAAGAGCATACAGCATTCAGGTGGGGCAGTTCTGACCTCCTAAATCACCTGGAACAGAGACCTAGATTAGGGAACTGTGAATTACCCAGTATGGGAGGAAGTTGGGATGCTTTGAGATCCATCCCTCAAGGAAACCACCATCAGAAAGTGAATAGTGGAAATTGGGAATGGGAGGAAGGGGGTAGAGGGAGACTGAAATTACCAAAGATCTCAGGAAGAAGGAATCTCAAATGCCTTTAACACAAGCAGATAAATCAACAAGGAAAACACTGACAAAGGGAAGGAAATATGGCTTCCAGAGCTAGTAAATTAATTCCAGCATCTATGAATACATATTGCAGAACAAAGGAAACCACTCTTGAGGAGAAAGAGGACCCTATGGAACATGAGGAGAACATGATGGTGGGACTGGGGGTTTCAATGATAGAACTTCACTCTTATGGATGAAGAGAAATGGTCTGTGAAGGGAGATAGGGATCTTGTCCTGGCTGTGGCATGGGGGAGTTATCGCTTCAAAAGTCTACTTATCTTACCTCAGGATAGGGGAGTTGATATTCTGGGACAACTGAGAGCATGGACACAAGGAGGATATTTTGAGACAAAAGGGGAAGGAGTAACAAATGAGAGAAGAGGAGGGCAATCAGGAGTGAGGAGAAGAGAGTCAGTGGGAATAAGACCACCTTGAAAAAGAATAAGGTAAAGTAACTGAAGGAAAATGATTTTGTGTTTACAGCAGAATAAGGAGAAAATTATATCTTGTGAAAAAACCCAGTATTAGAGACAGATGGAGTAAAATATAAACCTAACAAATGTGAATAAATCAAACAATCAAATCAAATTTAAAAAAGAGGGGGTAGATTAGATAAGAAAATAAAATTTAAAATTCTCTTCTTAGAAAAATGCATTAAAAACATATGCAAAATTAAATTTAGCAGACAGGGAAAAACATATTATGTTACAAGTAAAACCAAAAAGCAGGACTTGAAATCATGCAATCTGACAAAACAGAAAGAAGCATTCAAAAAAGTAAAAAGGTATAAACAAGGAAACCATGTTAGGCTAAAAAGATCCTTAGACAACAAATCAATATCAGTAATAAACTTGTACTCCAAATGTCTTGGCATCCAAATTCATAAAGGAAATATTATTTGAACTATAAGACATAGGCAATAGCAGGTGCATATGGACAGGAGACTTCAATATACCTCTATCAGTTTTGGATAAGTCTTAACAAAAAGATAAGAAAAGGGAAGTTATAAAACTGAACAAATTGCTTGAGAAATGAGAATTAAAAGATTTATGTGGGCAGCTAGGTGACTCAGTAGAATGAAAGTCAGGTCTAGAGAGAAGAGGTTCCAGGTTTAAATCTGCCTCAGATATTTTCTAGTTGTGTGGCAACCCCCACTGCCTAGCCCTTACTTCTCTTCTGCTTTGGAATGGATACTTAGTATTGATTCTAAGACAAAAGGTAAAAGTTTTTTTTTTTTAACTACTTATAGCTTCTTCTAAGTGGGACTTAAAAAACAAACGTATTTGTTAGTATCACAGAACTTTTGCAAAAATTGACCATGCAGTGAAGCATAAAGGTATTGCAAACAAATGTAAAAAGGCAAAAATAGTTACTTCATCCTTTTCAGATCAGAATACAATAAAAATAGTCCTTAGTTCAGAGACAATAGACAAAAAATACAGACCCAAATGGAAATTTAGCAATGAAATCCAACTAAATAAAAGAAAATGATAACAATGAAACATACCAAAATTTCTAGGTTGCATCTAAAGCAATCCTCAGGGGAAATATAAGACCCTCACAAAGTTTTTTTTTAAGTATTAACAAATAAAAACATTAACAAAATAAAAAGGAGGGAATTATTGAACTGAATATGCATTTTAAAAGGCCAACAAGTAAACTTATACAAAAGAGAAGATATTTTAAAAAATAGAGGGAAAATAGATAAATTAGAAATAAAAACCAATAGAAATTATTTAAAAAATTAAAAGCTGACTGAAAAAATTGATAAACTTTAAGCTAATCAAATTTTTAAAAATAGATCAATAAAATAGCAAATGATCAAAGTGAAGTCATAGCAGGATCAGAAGAAACACTAACAATAATCAGGATACATAATGCTCAGTTATAGGGTAATAACATTGAGAACACAAAAGAAATGGAGGAATACCTTCAAAAATATAAATTATTCAAACTATCAGAGAAAAGCAAGAGATTTTTTAAGTAACTCGGTAAAGAAAATGGATCTAACTGGAAAAGAACTACTGAGGCAGCTAGGTAGCACAGCAGATAGACAGGCCTGGAGTCTGGAAGACCTGGATTCAAATATGACCTTAGACACATCCTAGCTGTGTGACCCTGGAGAAGTCACTTAACCCATTTGTCTAACTCTTGCCACTCTTCTGTCTTAGAATTGATACTAAGGCATAAGGTAAGGGAACCACAGAGGAATTCTATCAAACTTTTAAAGAACATACTTTACAAATGATTCTCAAAAATTGATAAGAAAGCACTTTATTATCTTTTTAATAGATAAATACATAAATAGATAAAGTTGAAATCAGGGAAAGATAAAACATAAAAGAAAACTATATCACCAATGAATATTGACTTAAAAAATTTATACAAACTCCTATCAGACTACAGTGATTTATCCAAGAAATCATTCATTGTGATCAAGGATGGTTCAGTATTAGAAAAATAATCAGCCACTTAATCACATTAAACCCAGACCATCCAACCCCCACTCCACTTCCTACTCTCATCCCCCAAAACTGAAAGGGAGAGATTTGGGGAAAGGTGATAAATTGGGTCTAGAGCATGTTCAATTTGAGTTCAAGATGGAGATGTCTCCGGGCAGGATGAGCCTAATAATAACTAACACTTTGATGGGACTTTTAGGTTTGAAAAGCACTTTATACACATAAGGACATTCTATCCTCACAATGACCCTATGAGGCAGCTGCCACAGGCTCTGTTATCTCCATTTTGCACATCATTGAGCCTCATAGAGACTGAAAGACTTGCCTGTGGTCATCCAACAAGGAAAGTGACAAGGGCAGGACTCCAGCCCAGGTCTCTGCTGACTCCAAGTTCAGAGCTCTAGCCCAACCACCAAGCTGCCTATGTCCTAACCCAACCAGAGGCATCTTGGTGGCATAGTAGACAGAACACTGAACCGGGAGTCAGGAAAACCCAAGTTCAAGCTCAGTACCAGACCACCTTTCTGCTAGCTGTGTGACCCTGGGCAAATCACTAACCTCAGTTTGTCTCAGTCCCTCCACTGCAAAATAAAATAATGGGATCAAAGGAGGTAATATTTATTAGGTTCTTAGCACTATATAAATGCTTATTCCTTCTCTAACCTACTTGCTTCCCTACCCCTCATGCTGAGAAACTGAAAGAAGTGGTATTCACTCAGGAGCTCAGTAGGCTGAGCCTATGAGTTGTGGACACTGGGTTAAGTTAGTGGTCTCTCCTCAGGCTGGGACCCTGGGTGCTTTTGAGACTAGAATTGTGTTTAAACTGTCCAGGTTCCTTGACTTTATCCATTTTCCTGTTTTGATGTTTAAGGTGACTCCTTTTTTCCTCCAGTAATATTTTATTGTATTTTTTTTCTCCAATTACATGTAGAAATAGTTTTGGACATTTGTTTTCTGAAATTTTGCAATCCAAATTCTCTCCTTTCTTCACCTTTCCCCTCCCTGAGATGGCAAGTAATCTGATATAGGTTATACATGTGCTATCATGCAATGCCTATTTTCATATTTAAATTGACTCTTAAAAAAAATTCTGTCAGAATTGATACTAAGTAGGGGCAGCTAAGTGACTCAGGAGAGAGAGAGAGAGAGAGAGAGAGAGAGAAAGAGAGAGAGAGGAGAGAGAGAGAGAGAGAGAGAGAGAGAGAGAGAGAGAGAGAGAGAGAGGAGAGAGAGAGAGAGAGAGAGAGCTAGGTCTAGAGACCAGAGGTCCTGGGTTCAAATGTTACCTCAAAGACTTCCTAGCTGGGTATCAATTAAACAAACAAACGAACCTTACCTTCTGTCTAGGAATCAGTACTAAGTATTGATTCCAAGGCAGGAGAGAAGTAAGGGCTAGGCAGTTCAGATTAAATGACTTGCTCAGGGTCACACAGCTAGGAAATATCTAAAGCCACATTTGAACCCAAGAGCTCCGATCTCCAGGCCTGACTCTCTATCTACTGAGTCACCCAGCTACTCCTTTAAATTGACTCCTGTAACTATTTATTGGCCTGACTACACTGACAGTTTATTCTAAAATGACTCCCATGTCTAGAACTGGTTGTTCCCTATCTGTCGAGATATACTGAATTTCATTATTATGTGTGAAGATTGGATTTAGCTATTTCCTGATTTTAACAATGAAGATACTTTAACAATAAAGATAGTTCAACAAAATCAGGAATGTCTTGGGAACTTTAAATTACTCCACCCTACTTAGACTGTACTTTAGGGGAAGATAAAGTTGTAATCTCCTGATTGAACAATGAAGGTACTTAACTCTTACCTTATAGTGAAACTAGAACTTTAAGCTAAGTCTATTTTAAGATCTTAATGCAAAAAGGTGTTAAGTAACTATAAAGGTTAAATTAATCACAAAAAAGGTTAAGTAACTCACAAAAGGTGAACTTAACAAAGAAGTGTTAAGTAACTCTAAAGATATAATCTAATCAAAAGAAGATGAGAACTAAAAGTATGGGCAGTCCTGGAGAAAAGCCTTTGATGTGACTGGTAGATGTGAAAATTTAGAGGAGGAGACACAAGGGTGAAAGATCTATATATTTGGGTCACTTCCTCTCTCTGGCACTTTTTTGTGGTGGAGAGTTGGCTGATAGCAGCATGCTGGGCCTTTCAGCATCTTAGCATGGCTACAAGCTATTGTCTGGTTCGGTGGTGTTTCTGGCTGAGTTTTCCTTCTTTCCTTTCCAACTTTATCCTCTTAGAAGCCTCTCATCTTCATCCTCTTCTCTCTTTCTCCTTAAATTCCATCCCTCTATATTAATTAAATTACCATAAATTTCCAGACTGACTTGGGTATTTTATTTGAGATTTCCCTTGGCAACCAATTAAATCTAGATTTAAGTCACAACCATAAAATTATCTTAACATATGTGATATCATTCGTTGCTTTCAACATTCAGTTAGGGACCCTACGCTAACCCCTACCTAGCTGGTAGTTCATGGAATCATACCTTTAGAGGGGTAAGGGCCCTTAGTGATCACCTACTCCAGTGACCTAATTCTACAGGTGAGAAAGCGGAGGCCCATAGACATGAAGTGATTTGCCAAATTCACTGGTAGTAAGTGGCAGAATGGATTTTGGACCCAGGACTTCTGACTCCAAATCCAATCCCCAGGAACCTGGGAATGGGGAGCTCCCTGAGAGACACTCACTCAGACCTAACCCACTTTCTTATCCAGAAGTCAGATCCTCGGTTGCTGGCTCAGTTTTTCTTTGCTGATGAACATGTGACACAAGTGGTAACCGAAATCATCTGCCTGGATGCCCGGGAGGACCCTCAGCACTACCTGGTTCTGCTGAGTCAGCTGCATGCCAGCCAGGTATGTTTCCCAATGTCAGCCAGCACCCTCTGTGCCATCTGTGCTTCCCTCTACCCTACTCCAACCCAGGCAGGCATACCTTTTCCTCCAGTGGCCTGTGCCAAATGGCTTGGAGAGAGGAGAGACTAAAGGGAGGGAACCCAGTCAGGAGACTATGTCAACAGTTTAGGTAAGAGATGATGAGGCCAAAGAGTATGGATAGTTTAGTCACTTTTTTAAAAGCATAATTCCTAATTGGTCCAACCAATCTGGAAAGCAATTAGAAATTATACTTTATGTATTTAGTTTTATTTTGGTGTTTTGGTTTTGTATGAGAGTGCTCTTACACAATGAACAATATGGAAATTATACTTTAGGGGCAGCTGGGTAGCATAGCTGATAGAGTGCCAGGCCTGGAGTTGGGTGGACCTGGGTTCAAATCTGGCCTCAGACACTTCCTATCTGTATGACCCTGAGCAAGTCACTTGCCACTGCCACCTCCCCCTTGCCTAGCCCTTACCACTCTTCTGATCAAAGGTAAGGATTTTTTAAAATTGTGCTTTAAAATTATACCAAAGTATTCATAGTGGTGCTTTTTTGTGGCAGCAAAGAATGGATAACAAAGTAGGTACCCATTGATTAGAGACTGCTCAAACAGACTGATACATAAATGTAATGGAATAATAGTAAGTCACAAGAAATGATGAATTTGAATTCAGAGAAACATAGGAAGACTTATAGGGAGGAAAAGAGAATAAACAAAGCAGAACCAAGAAAATGATGATTTTGCCAATGTGAATTAAAAGGATCCATAGGAAACTGAATAATTATAATATTATTTATATATATTTGCATATATATACATATAATATAACTAATTATAATAACCTGCTTAGCCCTGGAGAAGAGATGAGGGAGGAGGTGTACTTCTTTCCCTTCTCTACAGAGGTGGAGAACTGGGTACAGAATAATGCATACCATTCAGACTCGGCTGATATATGGAATTGCTACTGGCAACTTTTTAGTCTTTGTTCTAAGGGATGTCTTGTTGAGTAGGGGAAGATGGTATAAAAGCAGAAGATGCCAAATTTTTAAAAATTGATGATGACGTGGGGCAGCGGGGTGGCTCAATGGATTGAGAGACAGGCCCAGAGATGGGATGCCTTGAGTTCAAATTTGGCCTCAGACACTTCCTAGCTATGTGACATTGGTCAAGTCCCTTGACCCCCATTGCCTAGTCCCTACCACTCTTCTGCCTTGGAACCAACACCTGGTATTGATTCTAAGACAGAAGGTAAGGGTTTAAACAAAAAATTGATGTTGAGGATCTGGAGTAATATAGGACTTGGTAGTTGGATGTAGGAGCTGAAGCAGAAAAAAAAATGTCAAAGATGACTGGATAACAGGGCAAAGAGTAGCACCATGGACAGGAACAGGAAGCTTGATGGGAGAGATGGGTTGGATGGATAGCAATTCAAGGAATATTGGAGATAGAAGGGAACTTAAAGGTCATTTAGTCTATTTTATAAGTGAGGAAACTGAGGCCTAAGAAGTGGAAGTGACTAGCCAAGGTCATATAAATAGTAAGGGGACAGTTAGGTGGTTCAGTGGATTGAAAGCCAGGCCCATAGATGGGAGGTCCTGAGTCCAAATGGGGCTTCAGAAACTTCCTAGCTGTGACCCTGGGCAAGTCGCTTAACCCCAGTTGCCTAGCCCTTACCACTCTTCTGCCTTGGAACAGTATTAATTCTAAGACCAATGGTAAAGGTTTAAAAAAAAAGAATCAATATTGTGATTTGGCAGAAGAGTAGTGAGGACTAGGCAATGGAGATTAAGTGACTTGCCCAGGTTTACACAGCTAGGAAGTGTCTGAGGTCAGATTTAAACACAGGACCTCCACCTCTGGGCTTGGTTCTCTATCCACTGAGTCACCTACCTGCCCTCCACAGTATTGACTCTAAGATGGAAGGTAAGAGTTAAATAAATAAATAAATAGTAAGCAGCCGGCTGAGGCTGAGACCCAGGTCTTCTGGCTCCCAATCTAGGAGTCTGTCTTCTCTACCTGACAGCGTTAGACCCAGAGATTTAGATATTGGTGAAACATCCATTTGGCCCTTTGATAGTCATCCAAGTTTCCTTTTCTAACACTGGAGGGAAGTAGAGGAAGGAGGGCTATAGAGGAGCTGAACAGAGGGATCAGGAAGAAGGGAGTGAGCTGTGACTTTGGGGTTGGGATCCTAGGGCCCGAGGTCTCAAGAGGAAAGGCTAGGTTAGGGGAGAAGGCTATGATTGAACCCTTTGCCTGGTGCCCCAGGAGCGGCTACTGGAAGTGATGGAGCAGATAATGGAGGAGAACCTGTCTGGTGATCGCAGGCCCAGGGACTATGTGGCCAAGTTCCCAGAGGAGCTGTTGGGAGTAAGCCTGAGGGCCCATGTACTCTTTGCTGCTGAGGTTAGTGTCAGCCTCTGGTCACCTCAGGAATAGGGCTGAGGTCCCTGCTCCCCTTAGGGTTGGAAGGAGGTAGAGGAACTGCCAGTCAGCTCCTTCCCTCTCAAGCCCAGCAGAGGAGTTGCTCCTGGTACACAGTTACTCCCAGTGGCTAAGAGGAGAGCTTCAGGGCTTGGATATTCTTCCTCCCTCCCCAGCTCATTGCTCTTTGATATGGCCCCAGCCCCACCCCAGGGATCTCTGATCCATCCCAACCCTGCCTAGCACTCTATGTTCCTTCAGTGCTTGGTGGCTGGCTCCTTTGTGGACGTGGATGAGACTGCCCAGCAGCTTCTCCAGCCTCTAGCCCGGGACCTGTTGCTGAGCCTGGAGCAGGCTAGGGCTCTCCTCCGAGAGCAGAGTCTGGGCCGCCCTGGACCCTGCTCCCAGGCTCTACGTTCTGCCCTGCTTCGTTTTGACCACCTCTTTGCTGACTTTGAATTCAAGTAAGGCTAAGGATATGAAACAGACCTGGGGCAGGGAGATGTGGATGGAAAGCAACTACCTTTGGGCATTCTATACTCTCAGCTTCTGAGATTCTACCTTCTACCTTGATCTGAGAGCCTGTGGGACATGAGGATGAGGGAAGATGGGGTCAACAGCAGAGTAGGCTTCTGCCACTCTTAGCAACTCAGGAAAGCCAGAGGAGGATGTCTTTGACTATCACTGCTTCTTCCCTCCCAGCTACGTGGCAGTGGTTGCCCCCATGAAGTCCCCAGAGGAGCTCCAGCAGCAGCAGGAAGTGGCTGTACTTTTCTGTGAGACGGTATCCAGGTAAGCAGCCTTGTGGGAAGAGCTCCGGAGGATGGTTCAGGCTGGCTGAGGAGGAATCCCCTGGGGCTGGATCCCTACAGGGCAGGGGGTGGTCAGGTCAGACCATGCCTGGACTCATCTCCTACATTATTTCTCAATCAGGGCCCTAAAACTTGGCTATCTCACCCAGGAGATGATTGACAGCTATGAGCCTACCCTCATGTTGACTATACCTCGCCTGGCTATCATCAGGTGAGGGAAATCCAGCCTCAGAGATTTTCAGGGCCTCCCTGTAAGGGTAGACTCTAGGGCCAAGGCCTCAGCTAATCTCTGGGAGAGGAAATGGAAGGGGGAGACACATGTTTGTAGGATCTTGAGCTGGAAGGTACCTCAGAAGATAACCAGTCCTATCCCTTCTGCAAGCAAAAATCCTGTCATCCATCCTGGACAAGTCACTTTCTGCCTCTAGCCCTCAGTTTCTTCATCTATAAAATGAGAGGTTTGGGCTGAAGGTCCCTCCCTGAGGAGTGGGCATCTATCCCTGAAGCCTCAGGGAGGTCTCCATTGTTGAAGAACCCTGAAATCATCACTTCCTACGTCTGGAAAGCAGTAATTCTTAGGAGGTTTTTCCTTCAATTAAACTGAGATCTGCCACTCTGTCACTTCTGTCCTAAGTTTCTAGTTCTGCCAACCAGAACAAGATACCCCATCAGAATCAGTGGGACTGACAAGAACAAGATTCCTCTTCCATGTAACAATCTTCCAGCCCATTCATCCTACCTAGACCCTTAGCTCTTCTCTTCTTCATGCTATACATCCCCATTTTCTTTCTTTTTAAAAAACCTTTACTTTCTGTCTTGTGATTAATACCATGTATTGGCTCCAAGGCAGAAGAGTGGTAAGGGCTAGGCAATGGGTGTCAGGTTAAATGCCCAGGGTCACACAGTTGGGAAGTATCTGAGGCCAGATTTGAACCCCAAACCTCCCATGTCTAGGTCTGGCTCGAAATCCACTGAACCACCCAGCTGCTTCCATCCTGATTTTCTTCAGGTGTCTCTCATATAAAAGGTCTAGATGATTTCCAAGTTCTCTTTCATTTCTAATCTATGAGATAAGATGATGTGGTTCCAATTTTCTTCTTTTTTTGGTAGCTCTTTTCAGGGTACAGTAAAGCTGGGCACGACTTAATGATGTCCTTCCTGAAATGTGCCCATTAGAGCTGGTCATAGAATTTCAAATGTGTTTATAACATAAATGTCCTCTTCCTCCCTGGTACTGGACACTAGAGTAGGCAGCATTGGGCACTGGACAAAGGATCAGACAGAACAGTGGAAGACTTGGACTCAAGTCTTGACTTTACCACTTATGGTTTTACTTATTTCCGGGCATCTCATTTTTCTCCATCATAAAAGGAAAGGGGTGGACTAGATGATCTCTAAGGTCTCTTCCAGCACGATAGTCTATGATTTTATCATCAGTTGAGCCCAAGGTTGAACTTTGCTTTGGGGACTCATTGAGCTTGATCCACTAAGACCTCAGCCCTATTTTTAGTTTAATTAAACTTAATTTTCCCTCATTTAAAAAAGAACCTTAAGTCACCAATTCTTTCCTCCCCCACCTCAATGAGATGGTAAGCAGTATATTATAAATTTTCATGTGCCATCATGTAAAACATCATGTCAAGCTCTTTAAAAAATAAACAGCTTTCTAGTCATCATATTCTTCTTCCCCTGTCCCCATTCCCACCTCCCCATCCTTGCACAGTAAAGGTTTTTTAACCTAAGTTCAGGACTTCAGGGCCTGGATTTGAGATGAATATTGGGGTTAGAGACTGGGAAAGGCCCTAACCCATATCCTATCCTCCACAGTGGTCTTCTCATTCACCCTGAGGGTCCCCTGAGCCTGAGCCCACCTGGTGCTACAGCCTATGTGTTCAGTCCCTTCCGAAGCCTCCTACAGAAGATCCAGTAAGCTGCAAGGGAAGGGTGATAGATAGTTCCCATTGGTCTGGTTTGGGAAGGCCATGAGATACTGTGGTGGACAGGGTGGAGCCCAGAGGGACAGGCATGGATTCTCGGACAAATTTTGGCCCCTCTCCTCCTACAGAGCCCTACTGGTTGTTTTATCAGCTGACGAACTCTTCATACTTGAACGGAGCCTGTGTATGGCAGATGCCCCCTGGGAGCCCCTGGACAACCCCAGACAAGAGAGCTCAGTACCTAGCACTTCTTGTCAGACTAGGGTCAGGGCCCCACATATGTCCTTCAAGCAGGACCCAACTCCTGACTGTCCAGGTCAGAGCATAGGAGCATCAATGGAAAGGGTGGGGACCAAGCAGCATCGTGAGCCAGGTACCTCCTTTCCATGGACTGACTCTGGACATGTGCCCTGCTCGCTGCCATTAATGGGGTCGGTGCCCTCTGAAGCTGGGTTCCCTGGCATTGTCCAGGACTTAGGAGTCCAGCATTCAAGGGAACCAGGGAAACAAGAATCCAGAAGACATGGTGCCCACCACTGTATTGGACCACACCAGCCAGTGGCTGCCAGGTAAGCTTTCAGCCAGGAGGTGTGATTCCCATGGGAGCCCTTCTCCATCCTTACCCCATTGCTCAGGATCTTGATTCCCCAGAGCCCAGCAAGGCCAGTCCCACTCAAGCAGGTCTCTGCTCAGCCTTGATGTATGACTTATCAGTGTTCTTATTTCAGGAATCTTATTAGGTCAGAAGCTAGAAGTCCTGGGTTCTGACCTTTCCCCTCTCTAGGCTTGTTTGTTCTTCTGGAGACTGAAAGAGTTATGAAATCTCAGAATTTTTTGAGACCCTCTGCTGAATGTACTTTCCCTTCTTGCCCAATCCCTTGTTATCTCAACCCAAGGTCTCATTTTGTCCCAGAGGTAGGGTGCAGGCTTGTGGGAGCTTTCTTCTCCCAGCAGCCTCCCTGCTGTTTTTGGGACAGGTGGCCCATCTGAGCCTCTGTCTCTTCCTGGGACAGGTTCCTGCAGGCAGAGATGGGCAGGGCGCTTCGGGCCAGCTACCCCAGTCCTCAAAACATGCTCCACTCCCTCTTTGTCTGCATCTCAGGTAAGGGCATGTTGGTGGTGTCTCTGCTGTCTGAGGCAGGGGAAGGAGTAAGGATAAACTCAAGCCTGGGGTCTTTAACATGGACATGGCTGGGGCTAGTCTGTCCGGGTCCACCTGTACTGGGGGCTAGGTTGAAGGAAAACTTTGCTCTGGATCAGCTCAGCTGATGGGGAAATGGGCCAAGCCTGGGAGGGAAAGGGCTAGTTTTTGGAGGAAGGCTGAATGGGTCTCTACTAGCTTTCCCAGAGCCTGGCAGAATAAGGGGGGACACTGCCTGGGGAGGGGCACTGGCCAGGGAGAAGCCACTTGCTACACGCTTTGTCCATCAGGTGTAGCTGACCAGTTGCAGACCAACTTTGCTAGTGAACTTCGGGCCATCCTGCACATGGTGTTCCTGGTGGTGGTATCCAAGTCTGGGACAGGTGAGAATCTCAATGGCTACTGTGATATGAAAAGGAAGATTGCAAAAGGGCTTTGCAATGTGAACTTCCAATTGATTGACATATGACACTACCAAGAGGCATGGAAAAATTGTTGGGTTTGGAATGAGAAGATCTAGATTTAAATCCTGATTTTGTCATTTAATCATCTATGTTCCTTTAGACAAGTCACCACTTTTCCGGGGTTCAGTTCTTTCTCTTGTTAAATAAGGGCTCTTAGGATCATAGTTTAAAGGAGGACGGGCCCTTCAAAGCCCCTCTTACAGAGGAAGACTTTACAGTCTTAAATAACTTGCCAAGGTTCCTACAGCTTATAAGTAACAACTGGATTCGAATTTGGGTTTTCCTGATTCCAAATCCAAGGTTTTATCCAATACAAAGTCCATGCTGTCACCAATCACCAAAGATGAACTCTTGGGTCCTTTTTGTCCTTTAAGTCGATGACCCCATCCTGTTGCTATTGTCCATGCCCCACATAGCAGGAGTGCCTGGGCCAACTGAGAGGAGGTTCCCTACGAGGGCTATGGCTATACTAGGAAGCTTATCTGCAATCAGGTTTAAATACTATTGGAACAAGCAAAAGAGAAAAGAAATTTATTCTTCAAGGCAGCTCGGTAGCTCAGTGGAGAGATAGCCAGGCCTACTGACTTTGGAAGTCCTGTGTTCAAATGTGGCCTCAGACACTTCCTAGCAGGGTGACCCTGGGCAGGTCAGCAGTATTGATTCTAAGATGGAAAGTAAGAGTTTGGGGGGGATGAGGAGAACTGTATCTAGTCTCTATCTCCCTAGTCTTGTACTTATCTCTGCATCCTCTCTCTCCCTGTGACCCCAACGAAGAGGAAGAAACAGAGGAAGGAGGCTGTAGGCTGGCTGCCCCTCTGGCAGATTGCACCTTGTGTGTTGAATATGGCCGAGAAGGTGAGTTGGGTCCAAGGAGAGCCTTGCACACTGGCTCGCCCAGTGGGTCCTGGGGACTTTTAGTGGGCTTCCCCCATTTAGCTTTAACTGCTCTCATATTAGAGATGTAGTTGTCAAAGGCGTTATACCCATTGTTGTCCCCATGTCCATCCCCTAGCTGTGGTGTGCATAGCAATGGCTCCCCCCAAATGCATACCCTTGATTGCCTCACAGAGCCTCCTGCCTGGGTCCCCGATCAGGCCTGTCTCCACTGCACGGCCTGCCAGACTCCCTTCAGCTTCACTCGCCGAAGGCACCACTGTCGGAGCTGTGGGAAGGTAGACTGCCCTTGCCTGGGACGGTGGAGGGTCAGGACAAGTAGAGGAGAAAGAAGGCAGAAGGGAACCTGCTGGGGAGGTGGAGGGACAGATGACTCCTGGGCCCACTCTTCAGGCCTTTGGACACTAATAAGAACTTGAATGGCCCTTAAAGATCTCTCAATGCAAGCCCTTCATTTTGCACAGGATGCCCAGAGAGGGATTCGTTGTGTGTCAGCATCCCTCCCTGAGCCATAGGATTCTGGGAACAGTGATTCTAGGGTGGTCCTTTTTAGAGCTGGGGGAATGGGGGCAACAGCAGTGAGGGCAGGCCCTTCTTCGGCTGCTGATGCCGGCCTCTCTGGGGTAAGAGTGGAGGAGATGGTGAGCTCTTCCTCCTTTGCCCCCTAGATCTTCTGTTCACGATGCTCATCCAGATCGGTGCCTCTGCCTTGGTTTGGCTACATGAAGCCCGTGCGGGTGTGTGCCCACTGCTATGCTGCCCACGTCATTCCAGGCTGCTCCTGACATCTCTGCCCCAGGCACGCATGAGCCTTTGGGGCCAGCTGATGGAACTGCTTCCGCCTGTGTCCAGGCTCTGTGCTGGGGACTAGGGAGCCTTGGCTGCCCTTGGGACAGTCATCCGGGGTGCTGAATCGAACTCAGGGAGGAGAGATTCAACTTGAGTCTGCAGGGGAGAACTTCCCTGCTGCCCTCCTCCCAGGTGAGGGGTGACTCTTGGGCCCATGGACTGTGGTTCTGGGGTACTCTTCCCCCTCAATCTTGAAAATTCTCAGGGGTGCTGCTCTCACTGCTCTCACATGAGCTGTGTGCGAGTGACCAAGAAAGGGCAGAGGTTAGGGTGTGCCCATCCTCTCTCCTTTCCTTCCTTCCTCCTGGGTTCTCTTGGGACCTCTTAGAATAGACTGGCCCTACTCTTCAGCCTTCTCTTCTCTTTCATGGCCTTTCACAGGCCTGTAGTCTGGGTCTGGCCTGAAGGGGGACCCTGGGGAGTACGGCCAGGTGTTTGTATATGTATATATAAGGTGTCAGTGGCGGGGTGGAGAGCACTAGAGCACTCACTCTTAGTGCAGCCAGTCTGGGCTTGTGAATAGCTGATCCATCCCATCTGTTCCCGCCTGTCCGGTGGGGGTAAGGGGCGAGCACCGGAGTTATGGTTCCTATTGTTCACAAGTATATTTCTGTTTAATTAAAGACAGAGATTCTTCTAAATGGTCTTTAGCTCTCCTGTGGCCCAGCTAGCAATGGGAGACAGACAGGATGAAAGGGAAGGAAAATGGCATTTGTTCAGGGGCTTTTACTCATAGTTGCCAACCAGTTCCTATCCTACACTTAGAGTGCATGGAAGACTGAAAGCAGCAAAGTTGTAGAATACTGAGGGTGGGGGGAAGGTAGTTGAGGGCCCTATAAAACCAAGGGGACAATAATCCCTGATTTTTGTCCTATACCTGATAATAAGAATAGCTGGGTCTGGAGTCAGGAAGACCTGGGTTCAAATCTAGCCTCAGACACTTCCTATCTGTGTGATTGTGGGCAAGTCACTTAGCCCTGTTTGCCTCAGTTTGCTCATGTGTAAAATAAGGTGGAGAAAGAAATGACAAACCAAGAAAATACCAGATGGTAATTGAATACCACTTGGTAATGATGACAGTAGTGGAGAGATTTCCATGTTATGTCCTTCATTGATGCTTCATTTTGGAGTAGGAGGCAGGTAGGTGGTTCAAGTCCTACCCCAGACCCTTACTAACTGTGAACCTGGGCAAGTCTGCTCTAGGACCCAATTTCTTTATCTGTAAAATGAGATTTGGATCTGAGAGCCTTGAAATTCACCTTCCAGGTCCAAATCTTTGATCCTTGATTCTTTTTAAAGTCTAGCAGGATCTTAAAAAAAAAAAAAAAGCTTTATCAATGCCTTATATTCTTAGAGCAAATTTATTTCCAGATATATTTGTTCCTCTCCCTCTCCCACACGAGATCCTTTCCTTGTAACAAAGAAAACACTTAAAACTAACAGACCCAGACATCCAACCTTACATCACACACAATGTTCCACACCCCCAACTTCCTCACCCTTTCACTGAAAGGAAGGAGAAACATTTCCCTATCTCCTCTCCAAAGGCAAAATGAGTCATGATAATTACACAATGTTGGGCTCTGCCAGATTCTTTTTGTTCCCCTTACTCTAGTCTCTGTGTCTATTGTTTTTCTGGTTTTGCTTGCTTCTCTCTGCCTCTGTTCATACAAATTTTCCCCATGTTTTTCTGGATTCCTCACATTTGTCATTTGTTATGATGCAATAATATTCTATTACATTCTTATGCCACAATTTGCTTAGTCTCCTGATTGGTGGACACCCATTTTCTGACCCTTGATTTAAAAAGGGATGGGGGCAGTTAGGTGGCTCAGCAAATAGAAAGGCAGGCCTGGAGGTGAGAGGTCCTGGGTCCAAAATCTGGTCTCTGGCTGTGCATAAATGTTAAAATTAAAAAAAAATATTTTAGTTGTGCCTTTTGTTGTTTGCATTAGTAATTTCCGGGTATATCAGTCTTCCACCTTTACAGCCTTCCTTTATGACAAAGAAAAACAGTTAAGCAAAACTAATGACACAGTGACCATCTAGGAAGTAGTAACTTCCTCCTTCCTGTCATTCTGGCCCAATAATTTCAGTGTTACCTTGACTACTCACTCACCCACAACAAATCTGTTAGCTTCCAAATCATAATGTTTTTTGCCTTTTTAGCATTCTTGAATTCCTTCTCCCCCCCCCCCCCCCAACTCATGTAGCTCCACCCTGGTTCAGGCCCAGATGATCTCTTTTCTGAGCCATTGTCCTAGAATCCTGATTGGTTTCCTTGTCTCAAGCCTTTCTTCAATCCAGTTCCATTCTCTGAATTGTGAATTTCCTGAAGCATAGATCTGAGCATGTTACTTCCCTGCTCAAGACATTCCGCTGGGATTGATTAAGCAACATCCTTGTGCCTTCAGGGGTTAGTAGAGCCTAACTGCATATTAGATGGGGTGAAAAATTAGTATATAATAAAATTATTTATTTCCAGTAAAACAAAACAAAACATTCCACCCATGATCAAGTTTAGAAGTTCCTCTGTTTAGAATTTAAAAAGCCCCTCACAGGTTGGCTCCAACCTGCCTTTCTGGGGCTTCACTAGCTCTGTGAAGGAGACAAATAGACTCTCTGGCTGTTCCTTGCATACAGTATTCCATCTTCCATCTTTCTACGTCTGGGAATTCTTTGTTTCCTTTAAGGTTTAAACACCACCTCCTTTCGGTAGCTTTTCCTGTTCTCTGCCTACTCCCAACCCCCAGATTATTTTCCTCCAATTATCTTTTTCTTCTTTCTCTCCCCACTCCCCCTTCTGTCTCCGTATCAATTCTAAGGACCGCTAGGGCTGGGCAGTTGGGGTTAAGTGTTTTGTCCAGGGTCACACAACTGGGAAGTGTCTGAAGTCAAATTTGAAATCAGGTCTTTTCACCTCCAGGCCTGGATATCTATCCACCGTGCTACTTAGCTGCACCAAATTTTCTTGTTATTATTTTTTTTAATATATATCTTATGTATATGTACTTGCCTTTCCCCAGTAAACCTCCCAAGTGCAGGGATTGTTTCATGTTTGTCTTTGTTTCCTTAGTGCCCAGCATACCGCAGGTGCTTAATAAATGCGTGTTGATAGTTAAGCTGAAATCCTCACCCATCCTGTACTAACCCTCCCCTCCGCCCCCCAACTTCGGCTGGAGCCTTTTCGGAGTGAGCAAACTTCACCAGTACAGACAGTGGCAGAGCCCCGCATTAGTTTCGACTCTGTCACTCCCTACAGTCGTTGGCCAGGGGCTTTCCTGGCGGGTGGATGGGAGTGGGAAGTGCTTTCTTCTGGGCACCGCCAGTGTAAGCCTGGAATACAGTTTGCGGTTCTGCCGGCGCAATCTAGAGGCGACGCGGGTGAGTGGGGCGGGTTGGGAGGCAGCACCCGGCACCTGCGCAGTGCGGCCTCAGGGCGGAGAGTCTTGGCTGATGCCCCCACCCCCTTTTCAAATTTGAAACCTGCTCTTTCCCGCCCGAATTTGTTTGCTCAGGAGGCGGGACAGAGCGGCTCCGAGTCAGCTAATGGGAGCAGAGCTGCCCGAGAGCCCCGCCCAGAGAGTGACGCCAGCCCCGCCGTGCCAATGAGAGGGCCGGAAAGTGCCGGCCCAGCCCTGGCAGTGCCCACGTGTAGAGTTTGGCTTGTCTGGTCCTGACAGCTGGAGGAGGAGGCTGTCAGCGGCCGGGGCTCCGGGGCCAGAGTCCAGCTAGGGTTCCCAGACCTCATCTATGGCCTCTGAGAGTTTCCCACCGCCGCCGCTCCAGCTTCATGGGACGCGGACGTCCACTGCAGGGAGCAATACCCTTAGTAGGAGGAGCAACTGTGGGCCTTGGGGCTGTGCCACAGGATCGGTCCAACCTTAGGCAAGGAATGGCCACTAATTTTGTGGTTCTGAGCGTGCCTGTTTTCTTCTCTGTAAGATGAGGAGAATGGCGAACTAGATGACCTCTGGCCTGTCTTCATTGGCTTATGAATCTAGGGTCTATGAGAGAGGCGGAGGAGAGAAGAAAGCATTGCGCGCCTCTTCCCAGGAATCGGAAGATCAGAACTGGAAGGGACCCGAGAAACTGAGAAAACTCAGGTCCAGAGAAGGTGGGACTTGCCCAAAGTGGTAGAGTCCGTCAAGGTCGGGGCTGTCCCTCGAATCCAGGGCTCCCGACTCCTCCATTTAAAGCTCTCGCCACTACCCGGGTGGAGGTGATGAAAGGAGTAGGGGCCCAGGGTCACTTTCAGAGGGGCTCTGGCCGAGCCTGGTTCGAGAGCCGCACTGGGTAATTAGCCTAGCCTCAAACTCAATGGCCACCATCAGCTCTTTTCCTTTTCCCTGTGGGATCCTGGACTAGACACTTCCCTTCCTTCCTCCCTCACCTCTCCACTCCTTGTCCCAAACTTCAGATTTTCTAACTGTAAAATGCGAGTAGATAGGTGGTTTGTCTCTGCGATCCCCTTCCAGTTCTAATCTTGGGAGTTTTGGAAGCAGCCATGAGCTAGGAACCTTTACCCAAGGGGAACAGACGCTTCACCTGGCGGGATCGCGGCACCTGAATCCAGGGCTCACCTTTCCAGGGTCGGCCTGGACTCTGCGTGGGGATCTCCCAGCGGCTAGGAGAGGAGGAAGAGGCTCAAGGGCCAACCCCAGTCGCAACTCCCGGGCGAGTTCCAAGGGGGGCGGGGCGAGGAGCGCTGGACGTTCGAAGGGGGCGGAGTCCGACTGTCTGTGTTTGTTGCGCCGTGTCAGTTACATTGTAACAAAAGTGCTGCCGCCACCCGAGCCTCAGATCTGTACCCCAGGCCCCAGGTTCGGCTCCCGCCCGTCCGCAGGCAGCTGTGGTCGCGATGGAGCAGGGTGCCAGCAGCATCCAGGTTTTACTGCAAGCAGCTGAGTATCTGGATCGGAGGGAGCGAGGTAAGAAATTTAGGTACCCCCCCCTCCCCGGTTTGGGCCTCCCTGTGTGTCTTGTTCCCCTCAAGTCAGACCCGGGCGGCTGCAGCCGGGAGAGCCCAAGGGTGGGAGGCAGCTCCCCGGGAGAAAGGCTTTTTTTTTGCAAGCTAAACTTATTCTGCTTTCACCTTTTAACTTCGTCAAGTGACTACCCCGCCTGGATCCTGCGGAGCCATCAGAACTGGGGCGGGGGCAGCATCTTGCTGTCCGCTGTCCTCCCCCCTCCCCCTTTCAATCCATCCCAGGCTGCTCCGCTAGCTTCTCCCCCGACTCCCCGCTAGGGCTTCGTTTCCCTCGCTGTCGTAGCTTGAACCCCCGCTCAGCTTGGGTAGAAGGAGGGAAAGAGGACCTGGCGCCAAAAACCTTCTCCCCTTTTCCCCATAGTCCGCAGCGCGCCCCCCACTCAGGGGGCCGGGGCTCACGAACAATCTAGAGATGTCCCATAATCTGGCTTGTGATTTGGGGCAAGCCATTTAAACTCTTTTGGCCCCAGTTTCTCCATTTGTAAAATAACCTGATCTTGAGGTGTCTTCTAGCTCTAATCTTCTCTGAATACAATCTCTCCCTCAGAGGCAGAGCACGGCTATGCTTCCTTGTGTCCTACTCACAGCCTGGGTCCAGTCAACCGCGGAAGGAGGAGACCCAAGGCTCCTAGGGACAGTTTAAGGTGAAGGTTGGATTTTGGAGGGGGGGGTGCAGCATGAGGTGGAGTTGGCTCATCCCGGCCTCAGTCTACTCAACTATGAAGTGGGTGTCCCGGTTCTGACTCTAGGGGGAGCCCACAGGTGACTTAGTTTCAGATGGTGCCCGATAGGGGGTGGGTTGTGGCTGGGGTGATGGGTCTTTTACAGGCTGGGCACAGAGAAAATTCTGTGTATAACTGAGGGCAAGCCACTTAACCTCCTTGGGCCTCAGTTTCCTCATTTGTAAAATGAGGATTTGGTTAATCTATAAGGCCCTTTTCAATGGGAGAGGACACAGGGTAGCCTAGGTCCTGAGTAGCTGCTGGCCTGCTTCACCTTCACCCCCTCACTTGCCTTTCAGATCCATGCACAGCGAACTGGAGAAGCACAGGTGATTCTGGAGGGGGTGGCTCACTCTTAGGCCTCATTTGCTCCAAAAAGTGTTTTCCCCTTTTCTCAGAATTTCTCCAGGGGCTTGGAGGCCAGGGGATTTGGGTTCCCATGGGAGGGGGGAAGACTGCCTGGGGTACCAAGATAACACCTTAGAATCATAGAGGTAGAGCCAGAAGGAACCCGAAATGGTGTCTAGTCCAACCCTTTCCTTTTTGAGAAGCAAAGAGGTTTATTTTAGTGAGCCTTGAGCTTGTTTGAATCTAGGCTCTGGCATCTTCCATCTACATGAGTGTAGGCAGTTTCTTTAGCTATTACTAGAGACAACTATTTCCCTGATTTGCCTACTTTACAGAGTTGTAAAGAAAGTGATTTGGAAAAGGCTATCCAAAAGTGATATTATTCTCTAAAAAAATGAGAGGGTTTGGGGCAGCTAGATAGCTCAGTGCACTGAGAGATGGGAAGTCCTGGGTTCAAATGTGGTCTCATACCCTTCCATTGCTGAGCCCTTTCCACTCTTCTGCCTTAGAACCAATACACACTATTGAGTCCAAGGCAGAAGATAAGGGTTGTAATTTTTTTAAATGATGGAGTTGGATGGAATCTAGGATTCCTTTCTGGTTAGGATTGTAGCACTAGGGAGTTCGGTAAGGACCCTTGCCTTATTATCATTATTGTCATCATGGGGGGGGGGTCCTCAGGCAGAGAGGCTGCTGGATAGGAAGTGGTCCTGGGCTTCCTGCTGGACCCAACTGGAGCCTGGCAATTTGCTGCTATTCCCCCAACACCCCCCCATCTTAGGGGAAGCCCCCAAACCCATGGATCCCTTCCCAGAAGGGCCTGCTCACTCTCTTCCCTCCCACAGGAGGGCCCAGCTGAGGCACTGCTTGGAGCAGTTGAAACAACAGATGCCCCTGAGCACAGATTGTGCCCGGTACACCACCCTGAGCCTGCTGCGCCGGGCTCGTCTACATATCCAGGTGAGGTGGGAAGGCCCTGGACTCTGTCCTGGTCCCTATGGGAGGAAGATCAGGGACTAGGGGAAGCACAGTGCTATCTCGTGTGTTGCAGAGGGCTGGAATTCTCCCAGGGTTCCATTTGCCATCATAGTGCAATAGAAGGCTAGATCTGGGAGACTAAAGGGCTGTGTAATCTAACCTTTTCCCGATGCAGAGGAGAAAATGGAGGGCTCTGAGTCCTTGACCAAGGCCACACCATGAGCAAGGTCATTGCTGGAGTGAATCACCGTCGCCCCTCTTCTGGCTTCAGAACCTCTTTCTTCCTATCATATTCCTCCTTCTTGGTGTTAGACGCATGCACTGAAGGCTCTTGGGGCCAGCCCCTTGCTCTCTAGACAGGATAGGGATTGGGCCCTGGAGGGACTTCTTATCCGTGAGACCAATGTCTACATGATGTCAGTGAAATTGGGACAAATGGAGGCCATTAGTGCTGTGACAGCTCCAGAGAGAGGTGAGCAAGAAGTTTCATCTCTATGAATTTAGTAGGGATTAAACAGTTCTTCAACCAGGTCCCCAAAATGTCCTGAACAAGAATGAGCTACATAAGATTTATCTAAACAAGAATTAATGTGTGGAAAAAACAGACATGAGGTGTTAGTAGACTCTGCTTAATATGAATTAGCAATGTCCTGGGAAGGCCAAAAAATGGTCTCAGGGCTGCTCAGACAGGCCACATTCCCCTTAGAGAGGGGGGCAATGGTCTCTCTGTTCATTCATTAAAACGGGCTACACTTGAAGTATCGTTTCCCATTTGGGGCTCCACATTTTAGAAGGAATACTCGTGAGCAAGAATTCATTTAGAGGAGGCAGCGAGGTGGCATGGGGAATAGAGCACCAGGGCTGGAGTTGGAGGATCTGGATTCAAATCTGAACTCAGACACTTTCCTATGAGGCCCTGGGCAAGTCACTTAATTCCAGTTGTCTAGCCCTTACCTCTCTTCTGCCTTGGAATGGCTTCTTAGTATCAATTCTAAGAAGGTAAGGATTTAAAATTTTTTTAAAGGAATTTGTTTAGAGGAAGAAGACCAGGATTAAAATCTTACCATAGGATTTGAATCAATGGAAGGAATTGGGAATGTTTAGGCCAAAGAAGACTTAAGAGGGTGATACTGATGCACTTGCTCTCTTTACACGTCCAAAGAGATGGCATGGTGGGGAGTGATCAGACTGTGCTAGTTAGCTTCTCAGCACCAGCCTCAGAGGGCCAAGTTGCCAAGAAGCAGGGTTTGTTAGGGAGAAACATGCTAACAATTAGAGCTGGCCAACAATGGAAACAGTCTGCTGCTCTGGGAGCTTCCAGGGGTCTTTGTCCCTGGAAGTCTTTAAGAGGAACATGGATGAGTCCTTGCAGGGAAGGTGTAGAAGTGAGTCCTTATTTAAATTGTACAATAGGGGCAGCTAGGTAGCACCATGGATAGAGCACCAGCCTGGAGTCTGGAGGGCCTGGGTTCAAACAAGACCCTGGACACCTCCTAGCTGTGTGACCCTGGGCAAGTCATTCAACCCCAATAGCCTAGACCTTGCTGCTCTTCTGTCTTAGAACTGGCACTAAAAACAGAAGATAAGAGTTCTAATATATATATATAGTACATTTAGGGGATGTAGTCAGTGAACTCGAAGCTTCTACAATAGAAAGAACTCAGATTTGGTGGAGAGGAGGGAGGGCTTTCAAGGTGGGCCCAAGCAATAGCTAGGGATTCTGTAAAAAGCTAAAAGAGAGTGTGTACAAGGCATGGGGCAAGGGTGGGGAGGGAGGGAGGGGGAACAATCTGTTCGAGGGCCCCAAGGTGGAAATCTAGAGAATAGCAAGTGGACTGTTCTCAGCCTACAGAGATTAAGACCATCTGCTAGTGCTTAGTGTGGTGCCTGGCACAAAGGATCAGAGATCTAGGGCCAGAAGGGGACCACAAACTCCATCTTGTCTAAGCTCTTCAGAGGAAACTGACTTGACCATGGTGACAAAATGAATAAGCATCCCAAGTGGGACTTGAATACTGCTCTTTCTGACTCCAATGCTTATCCCTGCCATGCCTCATACGCTAGGAGCCCTCATGGAGCAAGTGCTTAATGAATGCTCCCTGAATGAATTCCATAGGAGCTCGCTTAATTCCCCTTTGTTCCTGTCATCTTTTTGCCTTCTCCTTGACTTATTCTAGTAAGTTCATCAGACAGGAGATGACTATCCCTTCTCCCTGGTCCCTTCCTAATCTGCCTAAAACATGTTCGGATCTTCCCAGTCCTAAAACCTTCACCCTCACCCCTTCTCCTCAAAGCATTATCCTTTTCCCCATCCCCACCCCCTTTACTGCCAAACCTCTGAGAAATATCACTTATACCCAACGTATAATTCTTTACCTCTTGTTCATTCACTTTTCAACCTGTTCCCATGTGTCTTTCATCCTTGCCGGTTCCCATAGAAACACTCTTAAAAGTCACCAATGTTCTAATCAATTCATCCAGTGCTGTTTTATCGGTCCTCATCCATTTGACGCCTTCTGCAGCATTTGACATGATGGACCATCCTGTTTTTCTTTACCTTTCCTTTTTTAAAAAAAAACCCTTACCTAATGTCCTAGAATTGACACCAAATTTTGGTTCCAAGGCAGAAAAGCAGTAAGAGCTGGGCAATTGGGGGTAAGTGACTTAAGGAGGATCACACAGCTAGGAAGTGTCTGAGGTCAGATTTGAACCCAGACCCTCCAGACTCCAGACTTGGCATGCTTTTGAATGAGCTATGTGGCTGCTCCAATCCTTTCTGGCTACTTTTTCCTACCTTGGTTTTAGTGTCTGAACATTCTCCTTGTTCTCCCTGACTACTGGTTCCCTACCTGTTCCTGTTCCTTACCCTGAAAGAAATTGAATCTAGAATAAAAACAACTGCTTTCGAATTCCAACCTTGCCATCTAATAATGATGGCTAATGACTCTTTATGTGCAAAGCATTTTTTTATGCATATCATTTAATGAGGCCTTATATACATTCTGAAGACCTCTACGTATTGGTTCCAAAACAGATCAGTAAGAGCCAGGCAATGGGGGTTAAGTGACTTGTCCAGGGCCACACAGCTAGGAAGTGTCTGAGGTCAGATTTGAACCCAGGACCTCCCATCTCTAGGCTTGGTTCTCAGTCCACTGAGCCACCCAGCTGTTCCCCTGAAGACTATATTACCAGGCATTGTTATCTCAGTTTTAGAGGTAAGCAAACAGGCTCATGAGTGTGAACAGAACACTATGACTACACACCTTTTAAGCATCAGAGATGGGATTCAAACCCTCATGTCTTCCTAACTCCAACTTCCAGGGTGCCAAGCTGTCCCTTTTTACCTATGTGACCTTAATTACTTAAGGGATTACTTAATCAGCTTCTCTGGACCAGTTTCCTCATTTGTAACGAGAAAGGGTGGATGATTTCAACAGTTCCATCTTATTTAAAATCTTATGACTCTTCCTGTCCTGTTAGGGTGGAATCTAGTCTTGGCCTTCTGTTCTCCCTTGGAAATCTTGTTATCTCTCAGCTGAGGGTCCTCAAATCTCTCTGTCTCTAGCCCTGATCTCTTTTCAACTCCATGGCTCCTGGCTATCCCATGCATGTCTCAGACATAACATCTCCAAAACTGAACTGCTAACTTTTCCCGTTTCTCCTCCTGACTTCACTGTTTCTGTCAATGCAATATTTACTGTAGGTCCCATTTTGGACAGCTTGATGTCATCCTTGACTCTTCCTGCTTTCTTTCCTTGTATGTCTAATTAGTTTCCAAGGGCTAAAGAATCCACCTCTGAAATGGCCTCCCACCTCTTCCTTATTTTTTATATCTCAATACTCTTCCAGGGCAATCATATTACCACAATTCATTCAGCCACTCCCCAGCTGATGAGCCTCCCTTCAATCTCTAATTCTTTGCCACTACCACAAAAAAGAGCTCCTAGAAACATCTTTGTACATATAGGTCCTTTTCCTTTTTTTTTTTTAATCTCCCAGGGTTATAGACCTAGGAGTGGTATGGTAGCAATTCACTGCTACCACCTTAATCTAGGAGTGTTGGGGAACCTATGGCACACGTGCCAGAGTGTGCCAGAGGGAGCTGCTCCCTTTCCCCTCTCCAAGCATGCCTGAGGAAATTGCTCACATGACTCGACCCTCTGTCCAGCAGCCCAATGGGAGTGCTTCATCCCTCCTCTGTCTAGCGTACGGTGGCAGCTCACATGCAGTGTGAGGGCTGCAGTTCGGACACTTGGTCTCTAAAAAGTTCACCACCACTGGTAGGTTTTCCTTACCCTCTGCTTGGAGTACTGCAAAGACTTCCTAGATCTGCTTAGAATTTTTTGTTTCCACTCTCTCCCTCTCCTAAGTCATCTCTCCCATTGCCGCTGAATCAACCAAACCTGCAACAGGAACTTTGGAGATCTTTGCCTGGAGTTTAAGGAACTTGTCATTCAGCTCCATGTCACTTTTATAGTCCTTGTGCTTTAGCCAAATCGGGTAACTTGAAATTCCACACACACAACCTACACTTATAGGCCTCCATACCTTTACTTATGTTCCTCTGAATGCCTAGGAAAGTTGTTCTCTTAGCCTATACTGTCTGTTGAATTCCCACCCATCCTTTTAAGTCTAACCAAAATGCCACAATGTTCAGGAAGTTGGAGGGTAGTAGGGGAAAGAGATTAGTATTTTGGGTCAGAGAAACTGAATTTGTATCCTGATTTTGTTCCGTTTTACCTGTGTGGTCTTGAGCAAGTCCCTTGATTTCTCTTGGCCTCAGTTTGATTCTCTGAAAAGTGAGGGGTTTGGATTATATGATCTCTAAGCTCCTTTCTGCCTCTAAATCAATGATTTTATAATCTCATTGGGCCAGAATACTAGATTGGCTTGTCTGGAGGGCCTAGTACCTTGACCAATGAGGAAGAATTGGGTGGATAGGATAACATTGAAGAAGACTGAGTACCAGATGAAGAATTACTATTTCTTTTTTTAGTCCTCTCCTTCCTCCCAGATCCTTTCCTCCTAAATATTCCTCAGTCTTCCATAGTAACCATTCCATTTTGACATCTGCCTTACTTCAGTCCCATGTTCTTTCCAATATCTCACACTTTCTTACAATAGCGTTTTTATACCATTTCCCCAATTTATTATTTATTTAACATTGTTTTTCTCTTTAAATTTTGAGTTCCACATTCTCTCCTTCTCCTCCCACACTTCTCCCACCCACGGAGAAGGCAAACAATATGATATCAATTATAATGTGAAACCATGCAAAACATATTTTCCTATGAGTCATGTTAAAAAGCAAAGAAAAAAATAAAGTGAGAAAATTATACTTCAGTTTGAACTCAGAGTTCATCAATTCTCTCTCTAGAGATGGATAGCATTTCTTCATCATGAGTCCTTTGGTATCGTCTTGGATCATTAGAATGATCAGAGCAGCTAAAGCTTTCACAATCAATCTTCATTACAACATTGTTGTTACTCTGCAGTGATCTGCTTCTTCTCACTTCACTTTTCATCAGTTCACATAGGTCTTCCCAGGGTTTTCTGAAACCACTCCCCTCATTATTGCTTATGCCACATTAATATCCCATCACAATTATATACCACAACTTATTCAACTATTCCCTATTTGAGTAGCCTCCCCTCAATTTCTAATTCTTTGCCACCACCACAAAAAAGAGTTGCTATAAATATTTTTGTACCTATAGGTCATTTTTCCTTTTTCTTTGATCTCTTTGGAGTCAGAAGGTATGCCTGTTTTCAGAGCCTTTGGGCATAGTTCCAGATTGTTCTCCAGAACAGGTGGATTAGTTTGCTGCTCTACCAAAAGTTCATTAATGTACCTATTTTCTCTCATCCCCTCCAGTATTTGTTTCTGATATGTATGAGGTGGTATGTCAGAGTTTTAATTTGCATTTCTCTAGTCAATAGTGATTTAGAGCTTTTTTTTATAAGCCAATAGTTAGCTTTGATTTTTTTTTTTGCCTTCTGAAAACTGCCTGTTCATATCTTTTGACCATTTTATCAAGTGGAGAATGGCTCTTATTTTTATAAATTTGACTCAGTTTCCTTAAATACTTGAGATATGAAGCCTTAATCAGAAACTTGCTATAAAAAAGGTTAATGTTACTTCACTGTGTATGGTACCTTTTAACCAAATATAGTTTCCCTGATTATATCTCTTTTAATTAGGCCTCTTTTTTACTTTTGCTTTGTCTGAGATCATGATTGCTCTGTCTGCCTTTTTTTACTTCAGCTAAAGCTTCATAGATTCTATTCCTGCCCCTTATTTTAACTCTGTGTCTCTTTCTGTTTCAAGTATGTCTTGTGTATACAACATATTGCTGGATTCTGGTTTCTAATCCATTCTGCTATTCTGTTTTAAGGGTTAACTCATCCCATTCACATACATATTAATGATTACTGTATATTTCCCTCCTTCCTACTTTCTTCTGTTCTTCCTACTTTTTCTCTTTTTAATCCTATCCTTCCTCAAAAGTCTGTTTTGCTTCTGATTGCTGCCTTCCCTAATCTGCCCTCCCTTTTCTCCCCACTCTCTCACCATATTTCTTATCCCCTTCTCCTCCAATTTTCCTATTGAGTAAGATAGATTTCTATACTCAACTGAGTGTGTGTGTGTGTATATTTTCTCTTTTTAATTCAATTCTGATAAGAGTAAGAATCAAGCACTGCCTGCCTCTACCTCCTTCTATTTTCCCCTCCACATTATTTATTTATTTGTTTATGTATTTATTTTTAAAATCCTTACCTTCCACCTTAGAATCAATACTATTTATTAGTTCCAAGGCAGAATAGTGGGAAGGGCTAGGCAAAGGGGGTTAAGAGACTTGCCCAGGGTCACACAACTAGGATGTGTCTGAGGCCACATTTGAACCCAGGACCTCCTGTCTCTAGGTCTGCCTCTCAATCTACTGAGCCACCCAGATGCCCCCCCCCCTTGCCCCGCCACTTTAAATACTCTTCCTTTCTTGCCTTGCCCTTCCCCCTTCTCCCAGTATATCCCTTTCTCAACCCTACATTTATTTTTTGACAATCATCCCCAAATTGACTCATACCTGGGCCTTCTATGTAAACTCCTAATTGCTCTAATAATGACAAAGATCTTAGGAGTTACCCATATCATCTCCCCATAGAGGAATGTAATTAGCTTAACTTTATTGAGTCATTTTTGATTACTCTGTCATTCTATTGAGTCTTCTGTTTTGAATGTCAAATTTTCTATTATTTTCATTAAGAATATTTGGAGGGGCAGCTAGGTAGAACAGTGGATAGAGAGCCAAGTCTGGAGTCAGGAGGTCCTGGGTTCAGATGTGACCTCAGACACTTCCTAACTGTGTGGCCCTGGACAAATCACTTAACCCCAATTGCCTGGCCCTCATCACTCTTCTATCTTAGAATTCATATTAAGACAGAAAGTAAAGGTTTAAAAAAAAAGAATGTTTGGAAGTCCTCTTTTTCATTAAATATCCATTTTTCCCCCTGAAGTATTATAGTCAATTTTGTTGGGTAGGTTATTTTTAGTTGTAATCTTAATGCCTTTGCTTTCCAGAATATCACATTCTAAGCCTTCTGGTCCTTTCATGTGGAAGCTACTAAAACTTGTATGGTCCTAACTGTGGCTCCATGATATTTGAATTGTTTCCTTTGGTTGCTTTTAATACTTTCTCCTTTAAAGTGTATATCTCCTAGGAGCTCTGGGATTTAGCTAAAATGTTCCTGGGAATTTTAATTTTGGGATCTCTTTCAGGAGGTGATTGGTGGATTCTTTCCATATCCATTTTATCCTTTGGATCTAAGATATTGGGGCAGTTTTCCTTTAAAATTTCTTGAAATATGATATCTAGGATTTTTTATGATCATGACATTCAGGTTTAATTCTTTAACTCTATTTGATCTATATTTACAGGTCAGTTGTTTTTGCAATGAGGTGGTCACATTTTTCTTCTACTTTTTCATTCTTTTGTTTTACTTTTGCTTGAAGTCTCATGGAGCAATTAGCTTCCATTTGCCCAATTCTGATTTTTAAGAAATTATTTTTTTGGGGGCAGCTGGGTAGCTCAGTGGATTGAGAGCCAGTCCCAGAGAAGGGAAGTCCTGGGTTCAAATCTGATCTCAGACATATCCCAGCTGTGTGACCCTGGGCAAGTCACTTAACCCCCATTGCCTAGCCCTTACCACTCTTCTGCCTTGAATCAATATTGATTCCAAGATAGAAGTTAAGGGTTTAAAAAAAATTATTTTCTTCTTTTCTTTTTCACCCCCCTTTCCATTTGGCCAATTCTGCTTTTAAAGGAGTTCTTTTCTAAAAATGTGTACCATTTTTACCATTAGACACTATTTTTAATGGATTTTTATTATACACATTTTTTTACATTTGAAAACTTATAATTAATTAATTTAGAATATTTTTCCATGGTTACATGATTCATATTCTTTCCCTCCCCTCCTCCCACCTCCCTCCTGTAGCCAACAAGTAATTCCACTGGGTTTTATTTACATGTGTCATTGATCAAGACCTATTTCCATATTATTAATATTTGCACTAAGGTGATTATTTAGAGTCTACATCCCCAATCATATCCCCATTAACCCATGTCAAGCAGTTGTTTTTCTTCTGTGTTTCTACTCCCACAGTTCTTTCTCTGAATGTGGATAGTCCATTACATTGGATTGTACCACAGTGTATCAGTCTCTGTGTACAATGTTCTCCTGGTTCTGCTCCTTTCATTCTGCATCACTTCCTGGATGTTCCAGTTCCCATGGAATTCCTCCACTTTATTATTCCTTTGAGCACAATAGTATTCCATCACCAACATATACCACAATTTGTTGTCGTTCCCCAATCGAAGGACATCCCCTCATTTTCCAATTTTTTTGCCACCACAAAGAGCACATAGACCCTATTTTTAAGGCATTGTTTCCTTCAGTATTTTTCATGCCTTCATTAGCAAGCTATTAGTTCTCTTTTCACAATTTTCTTGTATCACTTTCATTTCCTTTCTCATTTTTTCCTCTGTCTTATCTATTTCTTTCACTCTTCTGAGAATTCTTGCTGGTCTTGGGACCAATCACCATTTTCCTTAGTCTTTGCTTGTAGCTGTTTTTACATTCTTGTCATCTTCTGAGCTTATGTCTTGATCTTCTTTGTTACTATAGTAGCCTTTTGTGGCCAAAATTTTTGGGGGGTTGTTTGTTCATTTTCCGAGCCTATTCTTGACTTTAAATTTTATTTTAAAGTTGAGCTTTGCCTACCTCTGGGTGGAAAGGTACTATATTAAGCTTTAGGCTTTTTTATGCTACTATTCTCAGAACTAGTTCTGGGGATGTGCAAATTTTTGGTGCTTCCAGGGTGGTGTTATCTTGTTTTTTTTTGTTTGTTTTGTTGTTGTTGTTGTTTAAACCTTTACCTTCTCTCTTGGAATCTGACTAGTTTTCTGACCCCCTTAAGTATTTCTGGGCTTGAGAGCTCCCAAAGCTGCTGCTGTTATGGCTGCTTCCCAGGCCTACCATTAGTGCTTACCCTGGTGTTACAGTCCTCTCCTGAGGACTCTTGTGTTGTCTTGGGCTAGATTAATGTCTCCTTCGGCTCTTTTGTTGGCTCTGCCTCTCCAAAACTTGATTCAAGGCATTATTTTAAAGTTGTTTGGAGGGGAATGTTGGGAGAATTCAGCTGGGTCTTGGCCTTGGTTCCACCCAGAACCACAAATAACTTTTTACACATCTGCCCCACTTCAGTCTAAGTTCTTTCCAGTACACTATACTTTCTTACAATAACTTTTAAAAAATACATAAGCACCAAAGCAGGGTTCCATTTACAAAGCCAGCAGTTTCTGATTGTACATTTGATAGTGACGGGAGAGCCAGAGGACCTGGTGTTTTCTCAGTGTGATCTCGAGTAAGGAATTTCCTTTTTCGGCAACCCAGTGGTTTGAACTAGATGATCTCTAAGGCCCTTTCCAGCTCTAATGTTCTAAGATTCCACAAGAGACCTTCATTGAAACCCAAGTCCTATCTAATTAGCTCATTTGTTAGTTATCAGTTAACACTTTAGGAGGGATGTCTGTATGTGGGGATGCCTGTCTGCTTGCCTGCCCAGAGAAAGCTCAGAGTTGTGGGATGACAATTTTGACAGAATAAACCCACAGCTGACACTCTCATTATCAGTGCTCCGAAACCTTGAGCCAGTCCTATTTCCTATTTGCATCAAGTGCAAATCTCTCAGCCTGGATTTATAAGATTCCCTCCTATCTGGCTTCAAACCACTTCCGTAACATCACCTTCTCCTCCTCCTTCGTACCCCTTTAGCTAGGCAGAACTCTCCAACACACTAAGAACTCACCGTGCTGATTCCTGCCAGGTTAGCATTCCTTTGTCTGCAATTCTTTCTTTGCCTCGCTCCATCCTACTCATCTTCAATAGACTTCTTAAGTTCTGCTCCTTGAAGGAAAATTTGTCTATGCATTCCAGACTAGTCCCTTCTTCTGTCTCTTCTGAATGCTCATATTAGATTGAAACATACAGCAAGATACTATTTTCTATTAAAAAAATATTCCTTGTTCCTTTTCCCCCCTCATAAAGACTCTCTCATATGCTATTTTTTCTTAGTTATACTAATGGTGGCTTGAAGTCAGGATTGTTTACTGATATCCTGTTGCTTCCTCCACATTACCCATCAGTCCGTATTAAAGCTCCAAATATACAAATTATTGATTGGTTGATGAATAGATATTTATTACACATCTGCTATAACATGGATGAAATGTTGATCTCAAGGGATTAGAGTAGAAAAACCCAGCTGCACTCTGGATGTTCATCCCACTCTTCTTGGCTGTGATACACAGATGATGCCTTGGGGCTCCTTTTATCCAGTTACAAGACAGATCGAGTTCTTAAATCATGTCTTCATTGTCTATGTCTACATGCTCAGTCTTGTGGGAACACAACATAGGAAGACCAGATCTCAACCTTCAAGGAACTTTCAAACCTTTTGGTGGTAGCAGTGCAAGGAGACCAATACGAATGATGATGAAATATTCATTATAGGACCTCCAAGGAGAGGGGGCGGGGGTCAGTGCAGGTTGTTCTGGTGAGGGAGTTTCATGGAGGAATTGGGCCCTAATGGGCTATTGGCACCTGGAGAGACAACCTAGACTAGACCTTTCTAGAGAACGCTTTAGCCCCAGAAAATCCTAGGAAACCAATCTAAGTACTAAAAAGGCTACCAGCTCAGGTTAACATTTTTTCCTGCAATAGCTGTTAAAGATAGGTCTACTCCTTTGGCTAATGTGAGTTGGCCTGAGCTCCCAGAACCCATTGCAATCATTCAAAAAATTGATCTGATGTGAATAAAGTTAGCTCAGATTCATTGATTGTCAGAACTAGTCAGAGAACCCATCCAACATCCTTATTTTACAGCTGGGGAAACTGAGGTCCAAAAATGTAATGGACATACTTTGCCCAGTTTAGACAGGAGCCCCCACCAGATACTCCCACCTTTTGACTACATTGCCCTGACCCCTCTTATACTTTACCTGCTACCACTATTTTCCTGTAATCTTAGCACCTGTATGCCCTATCCTTCCTCCTTGCCAGAGTTAAATCCACTCTACTGCATGGGAGAAATCAGGGTCTGGAAGGCCTCAGGGATAACAAGCTAGAGAAACATGATTTAAACATTTACTGTCTTTCTGAACTATGAGGCTACATCAACAGGCCTTCTTAGCTGTCCCTGGGGTGATGAGCATGGACAGAGGCTTCCTCTCCTCTCCTCCCTCAGATCACCAAGACTTACCAAGATGTTTGTCTCAGGAGGGGGCAAGAGTGAGGCTCTCTGAAGGCCCAGCTCTGTCTAGTTCCACCCTAACGACTTTGAAGAGTAGTACAGATCCTGTGTAGCTGGAGGAATGTTACCACAGAAGCCTTGTCACCTCTGCTGGCCTAAAAGGTTAAGCTCAATTAGCTCCTGCAAGATGACTCAAGGTGCCATCCTGGGGGGGATGTAGGTAGGGTAGCCCTCAATTCATCTTCTGTATCACCTTTACGAAGGTCTCAGGATCCCAGAGTATGGGACTTTGACAGACTGGGGCATGACTTGGTTAAACCAAGTTCTTGTAGGGATTAGAGATGGAAGGGGTAACCACCAGTGGCTAGCACTGAGGGCTAACTCATTGCTTCTTGTGACCCTAGAAGCTGGAAGAACAGGAGCAGCGGGCACGAAGACTCAAGGACAGGCTCCGAAGTGAACAGCGGAGCCTGCGCCAGCGGCTGGAACAGCTCCAGGGAGCAGGTGGGGAGTGGGAGCGTCTCCGAGTAGATAGCCTGGACTCCTCGGGCCTGTCTTCAGAGCGCTCTGATACTGACCAAGGTAAGTGACAGCCCTGATTATCCTGTTTGGAATTAGGGTCAGTCCTGATTCTGGCCACCTCCCTGCTTTCTGAGTAGAAAACAATGGCCCCCAGAAGACCTGGACCACTGCTACAGACTCCCTTGTAACAAGCAAGTTCATCCATCTCATCCCACTGCTAAAACAGCGGGGCCTACCCTTTAGCCTTTTAAGAAAGGCAAGATTTTTTCCTTTCTCGGTGACTTTGGACCTGACTTTTCTCTGGTCTCTCCACAGAGGAGCTGGAAGTGGATGTGGAAAGCCTGGTGTTTGGGGGTGATGCCGAGTTACTTCGAGGCTTCAGCACAGGCCAGGAGCACAGTTACTCTCACAGTGGTAGTGCTTGGCTATGACTGCCCCCACAGTAAGCAGATCTCCCACTCTCCTGGCTGCACCAAGCTGCCCAGCTTGCCAGAGAAGCTGCCACAGGACTGGTGATGTTGGGTATTCCTGCAAAGCAGAAAACTATAGAACTGCAGAGGCTGCTACCGGCTCTTGGAGCCATTTTAACCAGCCTCAGTTGCATCCTTCCTCTCTTATGTGGGCACGAACTGAAGCTTACTCATGTTGTGGGAGGAAAACAGGAGTGAGCCAAGGCCCTAACATGGAACCAAACAATGCAAAGATCTTTTCCATATTAGAGGTTACAGGAGGCAACGAGAGGCCCCTAACAAGGGGCTGATGTGGAGCTGGCCCATTGCTGCCTGTGTTTTTATACATTTTTTACAACATTGATTTTTGTTCCTTTCGGGATTGGAATGCAAATCTGGTTTGGTGTCCAGCACCCAAGGGACTAGTAGCATTAAAGTGGGATGGGGCTGAACTCAAGACTGGCTCTAGCTCCACAAACACCATACAGTATTTTCAGTAAAAAAAATATTTTTTAAATTCTGCCAGTATGCTATCTTTATTTTTTTATGACTGGGAAGAAAGGGTACACCTCAAGTCCCATGCACAATGTCATTCTAACCTGGCAGGATTACGCAATACCTCCAAGGTTCAGAAACTTCTATAGGCCAAGGACAAGACTGAAAATTGATTTTTAATGATAAATTACAACTCGGACACAGGGCAGGTAATGGGACAAGAGCTGGATTGTCTGTGGGCTTGCATTGTGCTGATGGTCTGCTTGGGGGCTGGGGCTCTGGACTCCAAGCTCAGGTCTTGCCAGGAGGCTCTCAGTCTTGGGGACTGGCAATCTAAGAGGGCAGCAGGGCCCTTCCGGTGCAGGGGAGGCAGCAGGATGGCTCCTTTAAACATAGTGTTGCTGTTGCTGCTGCTGTTTCTTTGTGGCTGCCTTACTAGCCAGGTCCTTGGCCTTCTCAGTAGCCGCCAAAGCAGTTTCCTTTGCCTTCTCAGTTGCTTCCTTAGCTGTTTCAACAAGTGTCTTAGAAGGAGCTTCACCTGCAAAAAGAGAATCTCAGACCATCAGTTACATGGTACCTTGAAGATCTAATCCAGCCCATTCATATGACGTATAAGGAAATAAGGGGTTCAGACAGAATAAGGGCCTTGTTCAAGGTCACAGAGCTCAGTAAGGGCTCAAGAATTTGGACCCAAGACTGGAGCTTCTTCCATCACACACTAAACTATTTAGGTCTTTCATCTGATTTAAGCTTTTCTAGTCTGAGAGTTGGGGTTTAAGTAACAGCCTTAGTCCCAAGCTAGAAGGAATCTCAAGAAATCTTTTTCTAAATGAGATGACATCGCCTAACCAAGGTCATATAGGACCAAGATTCTAAACCATATAACTCCAAATTCATCATACTTGGTGGGGAGGGGTCAAGAGGGGTATTTTTTTCCCTTAAATCCTTATAGTGTCAGTTTCTAATCCTCTCCACACTCAAACCTCTTAATTCTTACCTTGCAGTTTGGCCAAGATGTACTCAAAGCCTTTGATGGTCTTGGTCACATTACTTTTGAATCTAGCCAGGCCAAACTCCTGAAAGGACAAGATGGGACACAAAGAGTTGGTTCTTAGCCTTTCTAGACACTGCCCATGCCCTGGGCTAATCTAGGTTCCTCAGAGCTGTGGAGGAATCAAAGATTCTACCTCTACCGCCCCCTTCAGAACCTCACCAAACTGTCATGTTACCTGTACAGCTCTGGACACCCCAAACAAACTGGAGGAGACCCAGGCCTCCCGTCGGATTTCAGTCCAGCCACTGTTTTCAGGGTTCACACAGTAAACACATCTTTCCTCCACTACCTGGAGTGAAATAATCACAAGCCTTCAGTAATCTAGACCCCCAAGAAAAAAGAGCAAGATTCCACAGGGCCTAGGATCAAATATCAAGAAAAAAAGGGCTGTTATCACCACCTTATCACAGCTAATGTTTATATAGTTCTGCTAAGTCCTTTATAATTATTATCTCCTTTTACCTTCACAATAACCCCAAGAGTGCAGCAACCCCTGCCAGTGTCCAGGAAATAAGGATTCATCAATGTTGCACAGAGCCTCATGCCACAGGCTTTCCCAGAAGCAGTCAAGCCTTTCCCCTCTCGATTCTGAAATCTACAGGAGCAACTAAGACTCCTTAAGACTGAGGGGAATTAGGTTGACTTTTTCCCTTCCCCTAGATATTTAAGTCAGACTGGCTTATTTAGTATTACTCCCATTTTACAGATGAAAAATCCGAGGTAAACAGAGGTTAAGTGACTTGCCTATAACACTCTATTGGAGGCAGAAGAGCCTTTAGGAGTCATCAAATCTAACCATTTCATTTTATATATGAGAAAACTAAGGCCTAGAGAGATAAGTGATTTGTCAAATAGCACACAGCAAAGTACTGGCAGATTACAAACCACTTTCCACTACTCTTACTTCTTTGTGAACCACACTGCCTTTCCTCTTTTCAGTGACCCCCCCTCCTCCCTCCTCTGAATGAGTGAATGAATGCTAAAGAGGCACCTACCATCAGCCGGGCATGGTTAATGTTCCAGGTGAAAGTGGTCATGGTCTGGTTCTGTGGGTCCACGATAGAGTCCTCTAGGATGTATACCGAGTGGGCTACGTTAGCAGGGAAGAAGCGCTCCGCCCAGCGGGGCATCCTGTTGGTCTTTGTCAGAAGCCGCCTGGATAGCAGCTTCTGGTCAGGAGTGACTTCCCGGTGCACAATGTCCTCGGTCAGTACATGTTTGCTGTATGGGAAACACACAACCCAGGAGGTCGGCTAGGATAAGTGTGACCTGATGAATGTATTAAAGTACCTAAAGCACTGCTCTCCATAAGAGATGCCATTTCATGTCTGATTCCCTCCCGTTTCTACTACATTTTCACTTAAGTTCAAATAAAAATAAAGTCAATTCAATGTTCCTCAAATCTTATTTCAGCATCCAATCCCCTCCTGTCTCTATGACATGGCTAAAAACAACGTTCTTATTTAATATTTGTTGAGTTCAGAATTAAAAAAAAAAAAGGAACTCGATGTTTCTCTGTGTATGTTAGAAGGAAGAAAAGAGGAAATCCTAAGGCCTGACTTCACACCCAAGGTGTTCCCAGACAGCAGCCCAGCCCCCTTACTTCCGAGGTGGGCCAGGGTGGAGTCCAGGCTCAGGGCAAATTCCACAGGGGTGGCCGCAGCAGCCCGTGACTCCCTCGAGGGCCCTTAGGGAGGCGGCGCCCCTCGGGGCCGGGGCCCCTTTACCAGAGGTGAGTTGCCCCTCCCCCACCGCTCTGGCTCCTGGGACCTGATTCCAACGAGCCGGGGGAGGAGGTGGTGGTGGAGGGGAAAGGTCTCTGGCCTCCGCTTACAGAACCTCAAGCACTAAGGGATCCTGCCTTCAGAAGGGTCCAGGGGGTGGCGGTCTCCCACCCCCTCCGGAGTAGGGTTGGGGGGCCACAAGGTTTCCTGCCCGCTCCTAAAAGGGACAAGCGAAAGGAGAGGCCAGCGGTCTCCTGAGCTCACTACTGGAGGCGTGGAGGTCTCCCGACCTCGCCTGCAGAGGGTCGAGCGGCCCTCGGCCCTCACCTGTAGGGGTTGGGGTAGCGCTGCCAGAAGGCAGCGAACACTTGGTCCCAGGAGCTCCGGAGCACGCTCTGCCCCAGGAAATACTTCACCATCGTCCCGGCGTGGGGGGGGGGGAGGGTCGGGGTCTGGGCAGGGTCAAAGGGCGCACAGCATCTGGGGGTAGGGAGGGAAGGATCGCCGGGCTCGCGCTCTCCGTCACCGTCCCAAAGCCACCGTCACCGCCACCGCCACCGCCACCACCGCCGCCGCCTCCATGAGGGGGGTGTCCGGCCGCTCGGCACTTCCGGCCACAGCCCGACCCTCCCAGATCCCGCCCCTTCCGCCGAGCTCGCTTCCGGTGTCTCTGTCACGTGATGCGTGTGGCTTGTCGCTGTCTCTCATCCCTGAACAACTGACTCCTCTTGCGATTGGGCATCCGGGCACTGGGATCTGTCGGATCCGTGGGTGGCTTCGGACCTGCAGCAGGAGCAGGAGCATGCGGCCCCGGTAAAAGGGTGCAGACGACCCTCTCCCCAGCTCTCCTGGGTTCATTGGGGAGCGGAAGGCGGAGCACCCTCGACCGGCATCGTCGCATTCCGGCGTGGGATCTCCAAGCTTGGGCGGGGAGGGGGGGTTGAGGGGCCGGACGGGGAGGTGGCGCGAGGGTTCTTGTCCTGGGATCCCCGGGCCCGGGATCTCTAGGCACAGAGAGCTGCCCCGCCCTCCAGTGTTTCCTTAAGCGGGTACGCGACCTGACGGGGCTGGCTGCGAGAAAAGAGGGGCCGGGGCCGACGCGCTCAGGCGGGCCCGTGTCCCGGCGCAGGTGAAGCGCCTGGTCCCCCGGCCCCGCCCGCCTCGGAGCTGCCCAGTCTGGGCCCCGGGAGCATGAGCGGGCAGCGCGTGGACCTGAAGGTCGTGATGCTGGGCAAGGAGTATGTGGGCAAGACCAGTCTCGTGGAGAGATACGTGCACGATCGCTTTTTGGTGGGACCGTATCAGAATGTGAGTGTAGGTGCGCCTCATGGGAGGGGAGGGAATTCCGACTGGAGAGCCGGGGGCAGGGTGTGCAGGTGGGACCCGGAGATAAGGATGCAACACTGAAGGCTCCAGTCCATAAGGGGAAGGAGGCGATAAGGGTTTGTGAACCCGGCGGGGAACACCCTGGTCAGCCAGGCAGTTAACCCGATTTTTTGAGCCCCAGCTTTGCTCCTGATCCCAGTAGGAATTTGTTATTCACTTCCTCTCTCTAAGCCTCAGGTTCTTTCTTGTAAAATAAGTAGAGTGACCTTTGCCTGTTGTCTCCCCTAGGGTTGTTGGAGGTGGAACAAAAGGGAAGTGAAAAAGGCTCTTGTAGACTGCAATGGGTGGTATAGGCACGAGTGGTTGTTGTTGTGGAAGGGAGCAGTTGAGAAATGAGGGATGACTTGTTTCCTTCCCCCCCACATACAGACCATTGGGGCAGCATTTGTGGCCAAAGTGATGTCTGTGGGAGACAGAACGGTGACACTAGGCATTTGGGTGAGTGATAGGGACACACCTCCAATTACTTGCCCCATTGGGTGACCAGCTCTTCAGGCAATATTTCCAAAAGATACCTCTGTAAGGAGGCTACCTCACCTCAAAGGCTCTGAACTGTAGAGGACCACCTGGGGTGTGAAGGTGTTGGGTGGTCCTTCAGAACAGGCAGTTTCTCTTACCCCTCCCTTAATGCTGTACTAAAGGTTAGGAACCTGTTTTGGCCCCAATAAGCTGGGTAAACCGTAGCAAATCACCTATATTTTTGTTTCTCCATCTGAGAAACATTAAGATTGGAGAATGTGTGTAATAAGGTCCTAGGACTGAGTGAGCCCCCTCATCTCTGGAAGTTGTGGGCGAGAGGGTTGTTGACCAGGTTATTCCCAAACCAGGGGCCAAGGTTGAGCTTTGATCTGGTTCTCTTTAGGACACAGCTGGCTCTGAGCGTTATGAGGCCATGAGTCGAATCTACTATCGTGGTGCCAAGGCAGCCATTGTCTGTTATGGTAAGGTTATCCCCGCCCCTCCACCTCCAGCTTGGGCCCAGGGGCTTTGCCTTTCCTTATCCCTTCTGCACATCTTTATTCCTAGATCTTACTGACAGTAGCAGTTTTGAACGAGCCAAATTCTGGGTGAAGGAGCTTCAGAGTTTAGAAGAGGTGAGTGTGTCTGGGAGGCAAGTAGTGCCTATGGTTCCTGAGGACTCTGAAATCACTAACAGGGCCATTTGAGCCTCATGACAGACCTGTAAGGGAATGGTATTATTCCTATATTATTCCCTGCAGCACAGGTAGATTGATTTGCATGAGATCATACAACTACTAAATGTCTGACAGGATTTGAATGCAGGTCTTTGTAACACTCCTGCCTAATAACTCCACCTCTTGAAAAAGGCACTCATAAAAGCAGATTCACACAAATTCATGAGGTCATTTTTTTTCTACAAGATGAGAGTAGTAATACCTGCCATACAGGTTTTGTGAGGAAACTCACAAAAGTTTGTAACTTTAAAACACTGAAGTACCTGGGATAATCGTTATTCTCCTGTGCTGAGCAAGGAAAGGATCCTAACAGAGGGTCCTAACTCCTTACTTTTTTGCCCACTGCAGGGCTGTCAGATCTATTTGTGTGGCACTAAGAGTGACCTTCTGGAGGAAGATCGAAGACTGCGTCGGGTTGACTTCCATGATGTTCAAGATTATGCGGATGGTACTGTACTGTTAAATGCTGGGAGGGAGGGAAGGATCCACAGAGGACTGGTCCTGAAAAGGGGCAGGTTCTTTGTTCTAGGTGTAGTTTCATGTCCCAATGAGGTTGAAAGGGCCAAGAAGCAAAATTCATGCTCTAGGTAGAAGGGAGTGGGGCAAGATGCAACATTTGAAGTTCCTGATTCCTTGGCTTTTCTGCAATCTGTCAGCCCTCCTTTTTATCTTTCTGGGTGCTTATCCCAGGAAGGGCAGGACAAGGGCAAACCAGCCTTACTTGCTCACTCAAGCTGTGTGTTTACAGACATTAAAGCTCAACTCTTTGAGACATCTAGCAAAACGGGCCAGAGTGTAGGTAAGTAGTTTGGTGGTCAAGTCATCTTCTAGACTAGGTTTCAGTCAGGCTGGGAAAGCCAAATTTGGGAAAAACTGGGGGTGGAGATGGTAAATAAAGCCAACTGGCCCCTGGAGGACTGACATAATGGTAGAGAATGTCTTGCTTACTTGGAATCTAGGGTCTTTGTACTGTGGGTCAGATTGGGAGGGCAAAATCCAGCCTCAGGAGATGGGATTAGTTTGTGAGAACAGAAGCAGCCAGCCAGGCTAATTTTCCTGCCCTCTTCCCTCCCCCCCCCCCACCTCCCCCCCACTTTCATTAACCCTAGATGAGCTGTTCCAGAAGGTAGCAGAAGATTACGTCAGTGTGGCTGCATTCCAATTGATGACAGGTAAGGGCTCCTCCCAAACTCTGGCACTCCCTTTTTTCGTAGTTCTTTGATTATAGTGATTTGCTGGTGAACAGGACCTTAAATTAAATAGCCTGATTCAGTCCCCTCATTTTTGGAGACAGCTGAGGTACAGGGACCTGAAGTCATTTCTCTCAGGTAGGTAAGCAGTGACCAAACTAGGATTCAGACCCTTTAGAATATGCGTCTGATGAATTAAGGCTATCCAAGACCCCAGTTTTCTAGGAGCATGGTCCTAGAATCCCTTACTCTCTCTTGATTTTGAGTGATTAATATTGGCTTTCCTCTCTCTGCAGAAGACAAAGGCGTTGACTTGGGTCAGAAGGGCAACACCTACTTCTACAGTTGCTGTCATCACTGAGAACCACCCTGTCCCTTGGAAGGGACCCTGCTTGGACCCCTGTCTGCTCTGTTGGTTGAAGGGCTATCTGAGCCACTCACAATCTCAGAAGCAGAAAGGGATGGCCACACCTGCCTGTGCTGGCCCAGGATCAGGGGCAGCAACAGCAATAGCAGTGGTGGCAGTGGCAGCCTGAAAGGCAAGAGGAGGCCTGTTCTGACCCTGGGCTGTCTGCTGTTCCCTGGGCAGTGCTTGTACCTCTGCACATAATTTAAGTGGCTTCTGCCTTGTAAATAAAATCTCCCCACCCCCACTCCCTCATTAATAATTGTTGGCCCACGTCCTTACTGTTTCTTTGGGAGGGAAGAATGATTGTATTGGGGAAAGTAGAATTACTCAAGATTGCTTACCTTACCTGAGGTCAAGGCCTTAAGAGCATAAATTGGGTAGTAGAGGTGGCCCCTGAAAGTTCCTTCCTCCAGTTTTCTCCTAGGTGAAACATCAGTCAGGTTCTCAGAAACTGAGGGTTCCCATCTATGGTGTGGTAGCTACTAATTGCAGGGAATTATAAGTAGAATCAGGCTGCCTGGGCTTTTTGGGGGGTTATGATTGGAGCCCGGGCTACAGAGTGCCCAAGGACTTAATGAGATGCCAGTACTACAGGTTTGGCCAGACTGGTGACGCCACTGGAAAGCTACCACTGAAGATCTTGGCCCAGTGCTACAAAGTTACAGTCTAGAGGCCAGGCATGTTTAGAGGGCCCCCACTCCAACATCTCTTGGTATAGGAGTTATTCTAGTTTGCAGAACCCGCTAGAAGTGCATCCTTGTTCTAAGGGACAAGCTTGGTGATAGGTTCTATAGCCCAGGATTGTCTAAAGGTGATTTTTCTTTGAAATAGTTGGTGGTGGGTGCTATTTTAGAAGATTCAAAGGCTCATCTATCTCCCTTAGATAGCAGGGGATGGTTCTTTCTAGCAGCTTCATAACCCACTTCCCCTATCCTCTCTGCCCATAAACCAGGAAAAAAGGCATCTTGGGATTTGGTTGAGTCAGGACTTATAAGGTCTGTGATTTAGTTAGTACCTTCATGTCATAGTGGCTCATGAAGAGCTCTAACTTCCAGTTGGAAGGTGTTCAGATGAAGGCAAAGTGAGGCTGAGCGCTTTATGTTTGAAAAGCCCACATATTTAGGGAGCTGTATGGGGCCAGAAAGGGTTAGAAGTCCTTTCAATGATGATCAAGGTCACAAGTCAGACCCTAAATTTGACTAGGGTTAGTAATGCAATTTATGTCCAAGCCTTCCTTGGTTGCAGACCTTCAGGAATAAATGAAGTAACCACTTGGAAAGTACCATGGGTATAGCTTCCTTTTTGTAAACCAATTCCTCAAAGTTGATTTCCTCTAAAATCTTCAAAGTCCAGCTCTGTCATCTTAGTGCAGCTTCCTGGGATTGTGGATTGCATTCTCTCTCTCTCCTTGAATACCAAACACCTGCATATGCACCTCTCTGATGCATTCTGGAAACCCATTTGAATTTGCCAGTCTGTATGCGCCCAAGAGGGCAGGAATCAAATTATGCAAACTTTGTCCCCGATCAACACATAGTGCTGGAAACAAGCCTTAATAAACAATTATTGGATGAGTACCTGATGCCTAGGCACATGCTTGGGTAAAGCCAATTGTTGCCACTGGTGCTACCAATACTTACCTGTGGAGCTCTGGGTACTCCTGTCCCTTTTTTTCCTCATGAGCTAACATGTCACCCCATATGCAGTAAGACAAAACACAGGGCCAGGGCAGTAAGAGTAAAGTTAAACTTTACTTTACAGTAATTTTTTTCTTCTATATACAAAGAATTACAGTACATATCATGGGGGCTCTTAGAGCAGGGCTCCCCTTTTTTCATTTCACTTACAGACAGCCGACAGTCTAAGGGGAGCAAAAAGAAACTAAGCAATGGTCCAAGGCTTTCTCTCCCCCCTTTTCCCTCTCCTAAAAATATATTTATATATATATATATATATATAGATCTCTATTGTCAGCTTCTTTTTAATGTGTTCTTTGCCAAGACCCTTGATGAGAACTAGAGAGCTATGATGAGTGAGCTGGTCTTTGACAAAACTTCTGTGTGCCTTTTCGCCCATTGAAACACCCTTCCCACAACACGCACACACAATAAGCACCAGAACACCAAGTGCAGACCAGTCCTGTTCCCATCCCCAAATCTGCATGTGAGTGGCCTTTGACCCCATCATTGCCTTTAACAAGTTTGCAAGATCTCACTTGACTTTGGGGGAGTGGGGAGGTCAGGGTCCTCTCCTAATAAACTCTTAAAGCCCAGAGGCATCAGTGCCTGTCTCTAAAAGCCCCTACTTAAGTAGCAGAATAAAGGACAGGAAAGCACTGTGAGAAGGTACCACATGAGAACAGGAAACAGTGTTTCTTGCTTCTGTTTGTATCAAACATTTCTCCTCCAAGTGCTATTTTGAAGTAGTTTCTTATGCTCATTCTGTGTTTAATACCAGTCTATTTTCTTCCATCCTTGCCCTGCACCAAGCAATCCCTCTCTGCTACTAGACGGGTCACACCTGGTCTAGAAGATAAAAGAAACTGACTTTGGGCTGCTCAATCTGGAGGGGGAAGAGAAAGAAGGGCCTTACTTTCTGGCAAAGGAAGGTAGCAGATGCATTTTCTCTAGGAGCACAGGTGTAGTCTCCCTTTTGTGGGCCCAGTGATGCTACAACTTGAAAATCCCATTGACTAGAACAAGGGAGGTCCCTTTGCAATTGTCCCAAGTTTCTCTAAATTCTTTGCAAAGTTGGTACTAGCCCCAGCGGTGCTGAGGGCAGATCTTTGGGGGAAGTCTTGCTTTTCCTCCCACCTGGCTCACATGAACTCAAACTAAAGAAGATGCCCTTTTTCTTTTTTGTATGAAGCTTCTTGCCCCCTAACAGGAAGCCCTGGGATTTTTAAAATTTTAACCACCAGCTCCTGTCCATCTTTTGCTCATCCCTTGGCAGTGCTTGTATGAGGAAAATAGCACCATAGATGAATTTTGTGTACAATGCGATTTAACTATTAACTATTTTAATGCAGATTTATCGCACTAATGCAACCTCTGGACTAGTTGACCCTAGGAAGCTTAGTCAAGAATAATTAGGCACATCCAATTACAGCCACATATATTCATCACTTAGTTCTACAACTCTGGAATGTCAGAAAACACTGAACAGCTGGCAGGGCCTGACTGTCTTACAAGTGGCAAGACAAATCCCTCCAAGCCCATCACTCCACCCCTCAGTAGGTATGCAGGAACCGCAGGCCCTTTCCCATTACTAGCTTCTCAAATGTCACTTTAGAGAGCACCCAAGCCAGCAGGAATTAGAAATGTAGAGATCACAAAGTCAACTTCAGCCATTTGGCTGGTGGGTCTCGAGTCAGGATCATAATGTTCCAACGAGAGCCTCTGAGAGGGAAGCCATGGATTGGAACCTGTACAAAAAGTGCAGTAGATCAGAGCATACAGTTAACTCACCCAAGTCCTCTCTCCTTATCTCTGCCAAAGGCGATGCTAATGTGAAGGGTGTCAAAATGGAAGGGGACTCTCTCCAGCTGCCCTCCAAAATGATCTTGCTACTTACCAGGTCACAGCACTTGGGAAATTTACCTATAGCTATCTTTGTAAAGAATCCCTGATAACGTTTCAATGTACTAATTTCCAGCTAGAAAATTAAAAAGATTTACTTTTATCACCACCACCACCCATCTCCAGGGACTTCCTTATTCTCTAGCTTTTTAGCAGTAAAGCAGCAAATAATGAATTAAATTAATATCTAAAGGAATTTTTGGATAACAAACTCCTGGGTGCTTCAGTGACCATAATTAGTATTGAGAGATGATCACAATGGGAAGAACTTTGGATTCAGTGACAGTAGAGGGAGCTGGGGTTCTAAAGGCCAGTACAAACAGGATCTGCTGTAATTACAAGGGCTACCCCCTTCTCCCAGAAGTCTGCTCATCATTACTGTATGGTGGAGGGAAAGCTGAAGTTGGTAGGGAACATATATAGGTCTGGTGATTTTTAAGCACTTGTTTGAGGAATCAAAACCACCCCCTGAGTCCTGAACCAACTTAGAATCTTTATTACATTTAGAGTCCATTTTTTTCTGTCCATGAAGGCTCTTAGGGTTCTTAGACCCTCCTCAGTTGTTGGCATTTCAGAAGGAACCCATTAGGGTTAGCCAAGTTGAAAATGGACCATAAACTTACTTTCGATTTCATAGGCATTTTCTTACTAGTCATCAACCCTCCTAGTGATGATTTCTGTTAATGATCCAGTGTTAGATCCTTCTCAACAAAGGGCATATCGACATGCACCAACCCATACTTTGCTCCCCAAGAAGACTCCTGGCCATAGGGACCATCCACTCAAAGAAAGCACTGCCCAGGCACTAAGCATGGTCCACAGAGGCTGGCTTGCAAGTCTGAACTAAAAATGTTTCCCTCACCTGGCTGTTTGGGAGGAAAAATGGTGAGACCTTGTCTAAAAGGAGGAGGTTAATCAACAGAAAACATTCGAAGGGCCTACCTGGGGCTCCACACTTTTAGGTCTGCATTCCTGCTCCCCTGAGCCTAGCCAAAGTTTCTGACACATGACTGACTTACTGAGCAATACTACTTATAGGACAAGCGTCTTTAGAATTAAGACTCCTCCACTAAAAAATGTTTAAATAGCCTGCACCAAAAATATTCACAGTTTATTTCATGAAACAAAGAGCTAGGGTAGTTTTTGTTTGTTTTTTTTTTTCTTTCTTTTTTAAAACACACAACAAAGTGAAACATAGATTCTGACAGTGCAGTATGGATTCCTTTCTGGTAAACAACTACAAGTGCAAGGGGAACAGAGGAGGAAGGGAATGGGGGTGATTACAGAATCAACACTACAGTTTAGGAGAATTCTAGGGGTCAAGGGTAGAGAAGACCCTACAAATGTAAGTTATATATTTATTCTTCTCACACATGATAAATATTTTAACATACTCAGCCTCAGTGTTTCTGGGTGAAATTTTTTTTAAATATATCTTCATGGTTTAAAATTATTTTTAAAAAGGAAATAAAAAAGGCTTTCATTTTTCTCCTCTTTCATGAGGACTTCAGGGGTGGGAGGGACAAAATTCTTCCCCCACGTGCTGCTGGAAGGAAGCTTAGCAGCACATTCACAGGACCAACCAACAAGGGATTAAAGCCTAGTGGGTCTTCCAGAGAGATGTGCAGTCGAGCCAGAGAGGCCTGATCAGATAGGATTCCATAAGGAGGGCAATTCAGCTTTGAGTGCCAAATGTTTCAGAAGGGAGGGGGAGATACAAGAATAACCTCAACCCTCTACTCTATCTGGGGTTCAGAAATGAGGTTCAACCATGCCACCTCCATACAGACCAATTTTGAAAATTCTTTTTATTCCAGGGAGCAACTAGTAAATTCCCACTCATTTTTCCCTTCCTGGAATGAAGGAGGTCAACTCACCTACCAAGAGGTTCCCAATTCCCAAGGGGAAATATTTAGAATGGGAATTAGGACAAAGTAAAGAATCCTAATAGGGTGTATAAAAGCCATTGCTAGGACAGAATGGCTGAGAGTGCCTATTGGCTAAAGGCTTCTCCAGTTGGCAAAGCACAGAGGTAATGTTTGTTACAGGTAGAGGAGAGGGCTAGGGAGGGCAAGGGAAGAGTACTGGCCAAACAGCACTTCTTGCTGGCAGTCAGTGAACTGGGCTAACCACGGGGAAGGGTAGCACCAACAGTTTTCCCAGTCCCTCTGTTCCCAGTTCAGGGCAGCAGTAAGATTATCAGCAGTTTTAAGGAGTTGTCTATCCTGGACATTGCTCTACACCATGTCTCCTCAGTCTCAGTTCTTCTAGGGGCTTGGATAGTCCTAAGTCATGGGACCAGATGCAGTTTTGACCTCATTCAGCAAAGCAAACTCTCACAAGAAAGAGCAAAATTATTCTCTGCTGAGAGTTAGATGGAGCCCACCCCATAGTGTAGAAAGGAGGAAGTAATTGGTGCCTCCCCTTAGATGAATAGGGCCCTTATCTCATGGTTGGAGTAAGGAAATATTCTATTATTCAACACAAAGGAAACATGCAGAAGTGGTTATTTTTCCTGCAAGGATGTGGGATGCAGAACTCACTGATAACCTGGCAAACTTCCTTCCACTGAGACTTAACACAAGACACATTTAGTTCCAAAGCACCTGAGTGTTTGCTGAAGGTGAGCACAGAGGGAGAAGCCTGTTTTAGGGACAGGGCATTAATAAGAGACACTGCTATTAGTCTCAAGCCCATCTCCTCTGCCCAACTACTCATGTAGAGGCACATCAACCTGTTCTAAGAAGTTCATGTAAGGGAAAAACTGAGGGCTTAGACTCGTATGGCTACAAATAGCAGCTGTCCAATGGGCAACCCACTGTAGCATTCTCATTGTACCCCTCTCAAAAATGGACCCTGGAGTGAGCTGTCTATGTGAAAAGCACACCTGGCCTGCGGCCTGTTAGGACCCACCAACCATGAGTTAGTCAGACAACACAACCACTTCTGCGGGATAGGAGCATCAAAATGCAAGAGACAAGTGAAGCTGAGGGTCCACCGTCTTGATATCACCACATCCCTCCTGGTCAAAGTTTCTCGAAAGGGTAAGAGATGAATGAAAGGTCATCACTTTCTCTTAAGGGATGTTTCAAGATCCCACAAACAGAAGTTCCCTCCCCTCCAAAAGCCTGGAAAAGACCCACTATCTTTCCAACCTGACCACTGGAACTGAATTCCGTGCTTGAATCCAGAGTGGAATTTTTATTTCAAGTTTACCATGTGTAAAAAGAAGGAAAATGGACCACAGTCTGTCTTTCTGGGTGCACCCCCCCTCACCTATAGATTTTGGTACATGGATAACTCAAGTCACCCCCACTGACTAAGGTCACAAGAGTCTCTCAGAGTTAGGGGGATATAGGAAGGATGACAATGGAAAAGGGTTTTTTTTTTGTTTTTGTTTTTGTTTTTTTTTAAAAAGAAAGAGAGAGAAAGAAAAGACTTCCCTCCCCAAACAGTACCCCAGCAGGCAAGCCTTGTCTGGCCACATGGCATTTACTACTATCATCACTTCTGTTTTGACTCTGCAGGCTCATGGTTGGAAGGGGTCTGGTTAAGAGCTGGTACTGCACTTTGCTCAGGCTTAGGGTCTGGCCCTTTGTTTAGCCCTTTGCCAAGGGGCCGACAAGTCTGTGCCAATGTCTGTGGACTCCCAGGTGACCGACAAGTCTGTGCCAATGGCTGGTCTGCCCCACTAGGACCAGGACTCAGCTTGGCTGCAGTCAGTACTTTGCCTGCAGGCCAGGGAGTGGGCCCTGCTGGGGATTTCCCCAGGGCCCAGGGGGGGTGCTCTGTCATTGCTAACCGTTTCTCTGCTGGGGGACCAAGGTCTGGTGATTTGACAGGGGGCCTAGGGGACTGCACCATCAATGGTGTTGCTTTTGTGGCAAGCCCTGGGGATTGTGGGGATCCAGCCATGGGTTCTCCTGAGGCTAGGGCTTTGCCGAATGACCCAGAGCTCTGCTCCATTGACACAGGTACACGTCCTGCGGCCCGAGGAGCCTGTTCAAACAAGTAACCCTTGGCAGGGGGCCGAGGGATCAGTCTGGCTTGTATGAGTGTTTTGCCAGCCTGCCAGGTGTGCTCCACAGGGGCTGAAGCTCTTCCAGATGCTTGGAGGACTGCTTCGGAAGGGTGAACTTTCTCAGCGGCCCGAGGCATTTGTCCCAGTGCTTTGTTAACAGGCCAGGGACTCTGCTCCAGCACTGGTAATTTTTCAGTGGGCTGGGGTGTAATTTCATGAGGTGAAGCTGCTCGTTCCTTTTGACGAGGACTCAGTTCAAGAACCATAGTAGCTCGATCTTTTGGCCGAGTATTTTGGTCCACAGGCCTTAGTGCTTTTTCATTAGATACAAGGTTCTGGACCACAGCTGACAGCACTTTTTCAGAAGGTGGGAGTCTCTGGCCCAGAGGGACAAGGGGCTTGTCTGAGGTCTGGGGCTTTGGACCATTTGTGATTGGGGACTTGTCTGATGGCTGGAGTCTTGGTCCAGTAGTAACTACAGGCCTATCTGGTTGCTGAGACTTTGAGCTGATAGTACTCAAGGACTTATCCAAAGATTGAGGCTTTGGGCCTGCTAAAGCTAGAGGTCTGTCCAACAGTTGGGACCTGAGGCCAGCTGCTACTGAGGACCTGACTGATGGTGGGGATTTGGAGCCTGACAGTGCTTGAGAAGATTTGTCAGACAGTTGAGGTCTGGGGCTTGTCACTACAAGAGATGTGTCTGCTGGCCTCTGGCCTACTTCTAAGGGCTGAGGTCTTGGACCTGATACTCCAGGGCTCTTATCTGGTGACTGGGGCGTGGAGTCAGGCATCACAAGTGGTTTATCAGACAACTGTGGCCTCTGACATGTTCCTACTAATGTTTTCTCTGATAGCTGGAGCCTTTGGCCCATTGCCCCAGGGGCTTTGTCCACCATCAGGGGTCTTTGAGCAGGAATCTCAGAAGGCTGCTCTGCTAGGTGAGTGTTTGCACCTGAAGTCAGCGGCACAGGGGGAGGCACGTACTCACGGATCTCCCCAGGCTCCAGAGGGTTGGGGCCACATGGATCATGCTCTGTGCAAGACAGGCGACCATCCAATTTAGAGATGAACAGCATTCCCTCTCGGTGTTGTTTGCAGAAGGAACTAGGGCACATCTCACAAAAAGATGCAGCTTCTTTTCCACAAACGTCACACTGGTGCCATGGACACTCCCACTTCCCTTAAAAATAGAGAAAATAGTTGTGCAGCATTACAACAGGCAAAGAGGAGATATAAGATGCTTAGTAACCCCCCTCAGGCTGAAGAATTCCTAATCAACTTGTGGAAAATGGGGGGGGGGGGGGGGGGAGAGACACCTGTGCACCATGCACACAGATAAAAAAAAAAATCACTTGGTCCTTCAGAAACACAGCTTCCTTGTTTACACAAGAAAAACTATTTTCACGCAGAGTTGGAAGGAATGGTTAACAAAAATGGGAGGACTGATACCAGTAAACATGGATGTAATCAAGAAATACATCTGTTCTGGAAGATCTGCAGGAAATAAAATTACCAATGTATCTTGTGGTTCTTTGCTTAGCTACCACTGGAACAGGGAAATCAAATACATATTTGGTAGCAAAGACTCATTCTTGTTCATGTGCCTTATCAAAGGTTCTTGAAAAAAGAGAGGTGTTTATCCTAATTGTCCTTGCATTCATGGCACAGACTTATTCCTAGAGGTAGAAAATCCCTTAACTCTTGCCTTTTCTGCCCAGAGTGCCACACTCACCTTCTGCCACTAATATGACACATCCTAGGTCTTCATATCCACACTGTACATGCCCATTTCACCAATGCCAAAACTATTTACAAAGACTTCAATCTCAGCACCTTAAAAACCACTGGCAGAAAAATGGATACATGTTCCTCTCCACCACAGTGTGTACATTAAGTAAGAACCACTTCCAAAGTGTCTCAAATTCTCTAGGACTGTGACTGGAATGAGAATTCCTTGAGAATATCTAACAACAACTATTCCAAAATCTCAAGGCTAGAAGGGAATGTCAGTTCTTCTGATATAATCTGATGACTAAAGAGATATTCCAGGAAAGTAGTCATTCAGCTATCTCACAAAGACATATCATCATATTTTCCTTTAAAATAGTAAAAATTCTGGTTTTGTACAGTTTTGTTTAAAACATACAAACAAAACCCTTTACCTGTAGTCTTAGAATTGATACTTAGTATTGGTTCCAAGGCAGAAAAGTGGTAAGGGGTTAAGTGACTTGCTCAGAGTCACACAGCTAAGAGTGTGTCTGAAGCCATATTAGAATAAAGGACATCCTGTCTCCATGCCTGGCTCTCTTATCCATTGAGCCACCCAGATGCCCCTAACATTTTTTAAAAAATTAATTAATTTAGAATATTTTCCCATGGTTAAATTGTTCTTTCCCCATCCCTCTTCCTGAGCTGATCAGCAATACCATTGGATTTTTACATGTATCATTGCTCTAAATCTATTTCCATATTATTGATATTTGCAATAGAATGATCATTTAAAGTAAAAAATCCCCAATCATATACCCACAGAACCATGTGATCAATCATGTGTTTTTCTTCTGTTGTTCTATTCCCCAAATGGTATTATTTTCATAGATGCAGGTGCTACTATTTTCCTTTGCGTGGCCTCTCTCTCTCCCTCCCCCTTATCTCCTTTCTTAGAATCAATACTAAGCATCAGTTCCAAGGCAAAAGATTGGTTAGGAGCAGGCAATGGAGGCTAAGTGACTTGCCTAGGGGCGCACAACTCGGAAGTGTGTGAATCCAAATTTGAACCCAGGACCTCCAACCTCCAGGTCTTCCTCTCTTTCCACTGATATATCCACCTAGCTGCCCTACTTTCCTTTTATCTTAACAAAGAAAAATTTCAGATATTGTGAGATATTTTCACGAATTAGGAGATAATCTAATTTCCTTCTCTCCTCTTCTGGACAGTCTTACTTGGGAAGGCCATCCTTCATATATTCTCAGTCTGTGGCAAATATGGGGTCTTGAAAGTGGATTCAGTTCTAGGTAGTCAAGAAGACAGCTATTGGTGGTACTAACCTGCAGGTCTTTTTGTCAAGTTGAGGCAGTCAGCATGATAGACTTTGGGGCAACCTGGTTTCTTGCAGGATACGAGTTGCCCTGCATCCCCACAGCTGAAACATTCATCCTCTCGCTCCTTTGTAATCTCACCCTGGGATCGGCGCTTTACTTGTTGTCTTCTTTTTAGTTTCTTGGATTTCTCTTCTGTGGGATTAGGATGATTCTGGGGGAAGGAGATTTGTCAGTCAACACAATTATTTTTCTTGTTTTATTCTTGACATTTTCAAACTTCTCAAACTGACATGAATAGCAAAGGAAAAAAGGGTGCTTAACACAGGACTGAAAGCCAGACGAATCTGAACAAGACACTCAATTACAATATTTTCAAGTGACCAATTTTAAAATTTATATTAACTAGAACAGTACATTACCAAAAGAACACCCCACTCCCAAACCCCCAAAAACCTCTTTCAATTCTGTCTTAGTAACAACTCTAAGCCAGAATGGCAAGGGCTAAGCAAATGGGGGTTAAGTGGCTTGCCCATGGTCACACAACTAGGAAGTCTGAGGACAGATTTGAACCTAGATCCTGCCAACTCCAAGCCTGTGACTCTATCCACTGGGCTACCTAGCTGCCCCAAAAGAATACTTTCAAAAATCATGAGTTAAGAATTCTCATTCACAGTAGCCTTCCATGAAACTAGTAGTTCAAGAATAATTCTTAAACATATTTATATATAAAAAATTGGGCTAAACATTAATCTCCTGCATCTAAAATGCTTTTGATTTCATCCATCTTATTTCTTACCAGCACCACTGTTAATTTATCACTTACATTTTACTAACCTCTTGGGCAGCAAAATACAAAGGAGGGTTTTTTTGGTGTGGTCAAAACGGAAAATTCAGCAGCAAGAACTATCTATCTAACTTAGCAATTGTTCTCTTGTGTCAAGATTTTGAGAATTCAAATGGGCTTAAAGAAAATAGAGAATGATGTGGAAATGAGAAATAGTAACCAAGGAGGTGATTACATTTTTTACCAACCAAGAAACCATGTTGTAATTCTAGTCAGAAAAAAACTCTCAAATGCTATTAGGTCCTATATGGCCTATGTTTTAGTTATTAAGAGAGATGGTTTAATCAACATCAAAATGCTTTAGTGAATAGTTAAGGTTGGCAACTTCAGGAAAAAATATATTTTCTCCACTAAAATCATTATTACAAACACTGAAAATGTGCCAGGAGGCAATACCTTTGGCCGAACACCCAAGAAACCACTGCAGTTTGGTGCTCCACATTTGCAAACAGTTTTTCCATTCCCTAGACACTCTAGATTGTAGTTGAAGGTGAGTTCAGTGCCTGAAAAGGAAAAAATAAGAATAAAATGACATTGTATTACTCCCTGTCACCTGTCAGGAAGATCTGCTAATGGAAAAGAGTATTTTCATTAAAAAAAAGGGATACTGGTTTCAAAGGGAATAGGCTAAAAATGAGAAGAGGAAATAACTTTAAGGGCAGATAGCTTTGGGAATCTGCAGCTTGGGAAAGCACATACAAATAACAAGAGTTCTTTGATCTCAACAACATATGATAGTAGCATGATATAGGGACAAGAGAGAGAACCAAAAAACCAAGGAGAGAAAACTTTTAACTCTTTAACAGGGGAAGGGATAAAGGAGTGCTTCATAGCAGAAGGAGAAATGAAGCATTCTTAAAAAAAATGGAGAGACGTAGGAGATGACATGTCAAGTTCTGGGAATAGATGGTAGTCTAGTTTGCCTATAATATAAAGTATTTGAACAATAAACAGACAACTGAATAGCAATGTGTAATACATTAAAGAAATTTTAAGAAGGGGGAATCTCATTTCATAGCCACGACACTATGAATTATGCAGTAGGGAAAAATAATAATGTAAAAATCAGCTGCAAGGCAAGTTATATGGAAGAGCTTAAATGCTAGACCAAGCGGCTTCTATTTTATTCCACAGAAAGAGGCAACCACTCAAAGCTTTTAAGCAGAGAGGTGACAATCATACCTTCAGTTCAGAAATTTATTTTTGTAGTTGTGCAAAATATGGGCTGAAGAGACCAGAGGCAAGGAAATGGGTCAGGAAGTTGTTATAATAGTGTACATGACAGGTGATGAGGACATGAACTAAAGTGATGACAAAGGTGAGTGGGGATAAATTGTGGGAACAAATTTGTAAGACTGTCAGTGGGAAGGGGTGTTTCACATCTGGGTGACTGAAAAGAGGGTAATGCCCTTGAAAGAAATGGATAAAACTCTTTTGGGGGTATGGGAAAGTTTGGAGAGGTGAGGAGATAGGGTTTAGTTCAAGATACTGGGCTTGAAGTCATAAGAACAAAGTGGTCAGAATGACTCAAGGACCAATAAATGCAGTCTTGTAAATAATCTTTTGCTTTAATTTCAATATTTTCCATGAGTACAATTATTTGACTCACTTCAGAGTAATAAAGAAACATTCCTTTGAAGAATATTATGTGCATTCTAGAATGCTCTGCACAAATATTGACTCATTTGGGACAAACTATTTCCTCTGGGGAAGGTACTGTCAACCCAAGATAAAAGGCATGGTAGCATGACTAGAAATTTGGGAAGTACTTATGAATTCGTGAGGAAATGAATATTCCATCTTGTGGGGAAAAATAAAAGAGAGTTCTTAATGAAATATCAATAGGCTAACACTGAATAAATGAACTTTGCTCTTCTGACTTTATTTTGACTACTGCTTTTTGCAGTCAATAAAGATTGAGCAAAGGGCAAACCTAGTCTTTCTTCTCAGAATTCTTGCACAAGATTTCCCAACAAGTCAAGGTTGAATGAAATCGATGACTTCACACTTGTTGAAGGAACTCTAAGGAGACCAATAAGAATAGAGATATGGGTAGGCCACAATTTAGATTCATTTTTTTTTCCTGGCATTAATACGAGCCATAAAATATTGTACTAGAAAAATGTGACTTGCAGTGTATACCTGAAATTCCAGTCATTCTTGCTACTATATTCAGGGTCACTTGTATGCATTTCCAACAATTGAGTAAGCTCAAATTGGTTACTCTACGGTGGACATTCTTGTATTTATTAAAAACCACTTAAAGGCTATTTATCTTCTTACCCGCTTTGATGTCGCTTAGGGCAAAAAGCCCAACCCGTGTATCTCCATTCACAGACCACTTCTGAGTTTCACAGTTGGGCTGGCAGCAGTGATTCATAAACCGAGCATAATTTCCTTTGGGGCCAGCATCAATAATCCGGTCCTGCAATCACAGTTAAAAATAAAAACTATTTTATTCATAGTTTAATTTTCAAAATCATTTAAAAGAGACATATAGCACTACTGCCTTATATTTGAAGCAAATAATGATAACAATAGTTCACTTGAGTTTTCTAACCATAAGACAGACACAGACACGATGAAGGAATGAAGTGATTGGTTCAGGGTCAGCCACATAGCTAGAAAGTGTTTGGCTAGAGGTTTGAACCTACACCATTCTAGATTATATGTTATCATCATTTGTATATGAAGAAACCTTATTTGCCATTACTCTCTGCATATATACTTTTGTACTGGACATGATATTTGTGTCTGTAACACAAATATGTGCAGAGGCTTATTTCTGAATGGTCTGTCCCAGAAGGACATGATCATAACACTTTATAACCATATATTCAAGCATTTAAGAGTTTAGATCTGCATCAATGAGGGAGAATGAAATTTCAAATGTTTTGTTAAAGTACCAAAAAAGGAAAATTAGTAAAAGCCTAATCTACTCTTTGCACAGATCTGTATAGGGCAGGAAACAATACAGACTGAATCACATGCATAAAATATTAGCTTAAAATGCAACATTTTTGATTTAATGACATTCATGGGATATAAAATTACCTGGACTATGCATTTCTAACAAAAATAAATTAATTTGGGATTACTTGGGTAGCACAATGGATAAAGCACCAGCTCTGGAGTATAGAAGACCTGGGTTCAAATTTTAGAATTGATATTAAGACAGAAGGTTAGATTTTTTTTAATTCATTTTTTTCACTTAAAAATCTGCCTTCTCACCACTCTAACAGCACTCAGAACTAAAAAAGAAAAACAAACTCCTTGTAACAAGTATGTTTGGTCAAACAAAACAAATTTTCCCAATGTCTGTGTCCCCTCACCCCAATATCCCCCAAAAGTCAGACCAAATTTCTCAAGAAATTCTCCCAAATCTAATTCTATTTCTTTTTAGGTTAAAAATGGGTTGTAAGCAGAACACAAACAGGGGGAAAAAGAAATTTCTGAAAAAAGTAGCCTCTCCTTTTTCTGATGGAACCAAATACGGTTCATAAAATGAAACAAAACACACACTTTGCAAAACTTCAAAGCCCTAAGTAATTGTTTTAGATATTATTAATGATATTACATGACAGATTTAGAGCTGGAAGGAACTTAAGGATGGCTAAGAATAATTTGTAAAAAGACATCCTCACAGTAACTGATCTCAAATTGTATTATAAAGCAATAATCAGCAAAACAATCTGGTACTGCAATAATCAACTGTGAAATCTTGGTTCCTCTCAGCAATGTAATGATTGGGACAATCTTTAAAAGATGATGGTAAATGCTATCCACTTCTAGAGAAAGAACTGTTGGAAGTTGGATGGGTGCATATCAAAGCATACTATCTTTCATATCAATGTATTTTACAGTTTTATTTTGAGATTCTGGTTTTGTATGAGTGTGCTCGTACATCAATGATCAATATGAGAGTGTTTTATCTGATAATAAAAATTCAAAACAAAACAATCAACAGTGTGGCACTGGCTTAGAAATAGAATGGCAGATCAATGACAAAGATTGTATACACTATAGGGGCAAATGACCGTAGCAACCTAGAGTTTGAGAAACGTTAAGATTACAGTTCTGAGGATAAGAACTCACTGTTTAACAAAAAGTGCTGGGAAAATCGGAAAACAGTAAGGCAGAAACTAGGCATAGTCAAATATCTCACACCCTATAAAAAAGGTAAAAATAAGAATGGGTTGCAAGAGTAAAAAGATGGAATTCTACAAGAAGTTGAGTGACAATGTAAAGTGGATAATTTGATTATATTAAATTAAAAGACTTTCTTTACAAACAAAACCAGTATAACCAAAATTAGAAGAGAAAACATCAAACTTGGAAACATTTTTGGTAACAAATTTCTCTGATAAAGGTCCAATTTCTCAAATTTCTAGAAAATGAAGTTAAAATTATAAGAATACAAGTCATACCCCAATTCATAAATGGTCAAAATATATGAGCAAGCAATCTTCAGATAAAGAAATCAAAGCCACCAATAATCAGATGAAAAAATATCATAAATCCCTCTTGATTAGAGAAATGCAAATTAAAACAACTTGGAAGTACCCAATATGACAGTAAAGGAAAATGATCAATGTTGGAAGAGTTTTGGCAAAATTGGGATATTATTGCATTGTTGGTGGAGTTTTGAATGAATCCAACCATTCTGGAGGGAAATTTGGAACTATGCCCAAAAGCCTACAAAACTGTGCATGTCCTTTGATCCAGTACTAGGTCTGTTTTCCAAAGAGATTTTTAAAAAAAGGACATTATTTGTACAAAAATATTTTCATGTGGTGGCAAAGAATTAGAAATGGAGGGAATGTCCATTAATTGGAGAATGGTTGAACAGATTGTGATATATGATGGTGATGGAATACTATTATGCTATGAGAAACAATGAGCAGGATGATTTAAAAAAAAAAAAAGCTGGAAAAAGCTACATGAACTGAAGCAGAGTAAACAGAATCGGGAGAACACTGTACACAGTGATGTCAATATTGTGGTACGATCAACTGTGACAGACATAGCTATCCTTAGCAATACAATCATCCAAGACAATTTTGAAGGACTTATTACAAAGAATGCTATTCACCTCCAGAGAAAGAACTGTTGGAGGCGGATGGAGATTAAAGGATACTATCTTTCACATTCGTTTATTTATGGTTGTATTTTGGGGGTTCTGTTTTTATACGAGTATTCTCTTTTAATAATGACCAAGATGAAAGTATATTTTGCATGACAATACATGTATAACTCAGATAAAATTGCTTACCATCTCCGAGAGGGGGATTGTATACTATATAATTGAGAAAACATCTTTGATGAAAAGACATTTTTCAGTACTTGCCTTATCCAAAGTGAGCATGTAGAAATTGGTGATGTCATGTTCTTGGGCATAACGGATTCGGGCCCTACACTCCTCTTCATCTATTAGTTCTCCCACATACTCATTTACAAATTCACCCTGTAAAAAAAAAAAAAGGAACTATCCTTAAGGGCAGGAAAGTGCACAAAAATTTACCTCTGATTCTCTTTAATGGTTTACCTTACACTAAGAAAATAAAATAACCAGGTGTCATCTTCTTAATAAGAGTATGTAGGTACATCACATTAAGTGTGTATGAACTGGTTCTTAATTGACTCAAAGGTTTTGAGCCATGAGTTTTTACTCCTCACATATGTGCCATGGATTTTGAGGGTTTTGAAATTATTGGAAAGGTAAAAGCCACAGTTTAACTTCCTTTGCCTCCACCAAACATAGAAGTGCTTTTCATGTCAACAATTGGTTTCAGCTTCTTTTATTCACTTAGTCTAGATTCTAAAACGTTTTCTTCAAACCTCTCTCATTTTCCTTTATGCTGAGAGGATGAAGAGGGACATCTCTTTGAGAAAGTTAACCCTTCCATTTGGGTCATCCAATCCTCTAGAACCTCATGAGTGCTGTTCATCTGTGTGTACTCTTATTACAATTTTGTAACAGTTTAGGCACAAGATTTTGAAAGCCTAACCTAAGAGAAAACAAAGAAAAAAACCCCCCAGAAGTATTCTCCAGACTACGAAGAGTTAAAATTATTGTTTGATGGTAATTTCTTCATTCTTTCATTTAAGTGTATATATATACCTCTAGATTTTTTTTCTTGACTTTCTAAGATATAGATGAAAATCTGACAGTTCAAATTCAGATTATTCTTTTTCCTATATTCTTATTTTTGTTGATAAAACCACCATTTGAATAGTAAATTTAAGAATTAAGTATCATAGCATAAGAAATGTTTTACCTCTTCCTTCCCTATCAAGACTGACATCAAAACCAACATATTTCAATTACATATCTCATGTATCCTCTATCATTTCCTTTCTATTATGTCTGCAACCATCTTGGCACTCAATGCCAGGACAAGATAAGAATCTTCTAGATATAGGTATCCCTTCTGTATCTTGTCTTTCCCCATCGTGGTTATGAGATATTGCAGGTCAGCTTAAGAAATTAAATGGGAATTTTGGAGAAGTTTTGTGGAAGCTGCAGAATAAGTAAAAAATTAGTTTGGGAAAAGAATGTGAAAGCCAGCAGAAGACTTAACAGAGGCTAGAATAGAAATGTTAATATTTCTTATATATAGCATATGCCCAAATACTTAACCCAAATTTTACAATAAGATAATTCAAACACCCCATAAAAGAAGGGGAAAAAAATCAGACTTCTTTGGTACAAAGGGAGAGTCAAAAAGTCGATTTTCTAGATTGTGGGGCACTCTGCCCTTAAATCCCCTAGATGTGAAATCTACCAGCTTCTAATCTTAGATTTTTCTACTCTAGCCTATCCTGTACATAAAAGTTACTTAAGTGTTTTATTGAATAAAATTACAATTTTATAATCAAGGTTTCATTTGAATAGAAAGAAATTCAAATCCCTTTATCTGAGCAGAATCTATCCTTCTTTCCCTCTTAACTCAAAAACAAAACAAAACACCTTACTTTTTGTCTTGGTAGCAATCCTTTTTTTTTTTTAAACTCTTATTTTATGGCTTATAATCAATACTGTATACTGGTTCCAAGGCAGAAAAGTGGCAAGGGTGAGGCAATGAGGGTTAAAGTGACTTGCCCAGGGTTACATAGTTTTCTGAGGCCACATTTGAACTCAGGTCCTCCCAACTCCAGGCCTGGTGCCCTATGCACTGAGCCACCTTAGCTGTCTCTCCATCTGTCTTTTTACTTTATTGCCCCTAAATTTCTTCTTTGTTCACCTAGTGATATTCATGACTTCTAGCCCTCAGTATGTTGCCAGGACATTATCCTTGATCATCCTCTCCTTTAGTTAAGCAGTTCAACTCTTACACTATCTCCTACAACTGAATTCCTTGCTCTTTTGTCCTATCACCACTCATGCCTCACCAAAATGCTAATACTATATTAATTCCGCTCTGTCTCAGATATAACTAGCTGCATGACCTTGGAGGAAATCAATGAAACTATAGTTTCTTCATCTATAAAAATAGAGCTAATAAAAACACCTGGTACTTCATGGATTCTGAAGCTCAAATAAGGTAACATATAAAGCCCTCTGCAAAACCTTTTAAGTTCCCATTGTTAGCAGCTGTTGCTCTTGTCATTATCATCACCTACCTTTTCTACTCCTACTTACATGCTCCTAAATAAAACTGGAAAAAAATGATGTATTAAATTGTACAGAATCCATGACAAATTTAAGTTCTCAAGTATCAACAAGATCCTTACAACACCATACTTTCTTTCTTCTCCTCAGTCTCCCTATAGACTTTTTTCTCTTTCTTTCAACTCTCTCAACTCAGGACTTTGTTCTATATTTGACAGAAAAAACTGAGGCCATTTATTGTGAACCTTCCCTCCTCTCACCATACCTTGACACCTGTAGGCCCATTTCCTTCAGTGACACAGCCCTTCTCAATGAGGCCAAACCTTGAACCTTTGTTGCCATTCATTATAGACTTCTCTACCATATTTTGCTCTGCATCATCATGACCCCTCTTCTGATCTCCTCTCTCTCCTTATTTACTGATTCCTTAAGTGCCTACAAATAGGCCTGAACCTCCCCTACACCCTCCAATAGATCTTGCCTTCCATGCAACTACTGTGCTTCACCTCCTTTCCCCTTTCGCACCTAAAGAACTTGAAAAAGTCATCTAAACACAAGGTCTCAAAATCTTTTCCTCTGACTCTTCCAAATACCTGGCTAATAATATTATCAATCAGAAGCTGATCTCTCCAAAAGTCATCAATCATCTCTGAATTTGAGAAATCTAATGGAATTTTCTTGATCCTCATCTTTCTCTTGAGGTCTTGGCAGGATTCAATATGCTGACCACTTTTCCTATATCAGATTTCTTCTCTGGATTTTGATGACAGTATTTTGTCTTGGTTTTTCTCCTATGTGTCTCCTTAGCTAGAGAACCATCTATGTAAAGCTCATGAACTAAGACTATTTTAGGAACTCAATTTTTTCCTCTATATTTCTTCACTTAGTGACATTCCTGGCATCCAATGATTTAATTATCACCTTTCTATAGATCACTTTTCAATTTATAAATCTAGCCCAAGACTGTCATTTAAACTTCACACAAAAATTATCAATTACTTAGTAAATATTTCCTATAGAGCAAATATCTCATGCACATCTTAAACTCAATGTGGCCAAAACAGACCTTATCTTTCCCTGCAAATCCACTTCCCTACTTCTGGTTGTGGTCCAACTATCCTTCTAACCACCTAGGTAGACACCTTTGGTATTAACCACAGTGATATGAGAATCTGAGCCACAGTTAGAAAGATCCAAGAGTTCCAGTGTTATCTGAGTCACTTCCAAGCTGTGTGACCCTGGGAAAGTAACTTCTCACTTTCAATTTCTTCATCTATTAAATAGAGGATAATAAAAGCATCTATGTCAAAGGGCTGTTGTGAAGACCAAAAAAGATGGTATATACAAAGTACTCTGAAAACTTAAGTGTTATATATGTTAGTTATTAATACTGTTATCCTTAATTCCTCCCTACATATCCAATAAATTATCAAATTTTTATAGATACAGCATCTCTTGAGTATGTTTCTTTCTCTGGGTTCACACAGTCTCCATCATAGTTTATATATTTATCACCTCTCACCTGGACGATGACAATAGTCTTTCTATACTTTCTACTCTGTCCCAATTGATTTTCTAAAATGCCAATGTGACAGGCTGTGTCTCTTCTCAACAAATGTCAACAGTTACTTCATTACTTCTAGGATATACTCCTCTGTTGGTATTTAAAGCTTGTATTACAATCTGGTCCCTTTCTAAATTTCTAATTTTACATATTATGCCTCTCCACTCTCTGGTTTAGTCAGACTGAGCTACTTGCTTCTCCACACAGAGGATACTCCATGTCCCAACTCCATGCCTTCACAATGGCTGTCTCATAGATTTGGAAGCTGTTCCCTTACCTGTGCAGTTTGGAGTCCCAATTATTTTTCAAGATTCAGCTCAAATGCCACCTCTTACAAGAAGCTTTTCCTGGTCTCCCTATTGTTAACACCTTCCTCCTAAAGCTACCTTGTATTTACTTTGTGAATATTTTGAATATAATTACTCTTTACATGTTATCTCTCACACTGGGAATGTGTATTTTCTGAGGGAAAGGAGTGTCTCAGTTGTATTTTCACTGGATAATAGGTGCTTGGTGATTAATTCTAATTTTTATTCTACATATAAGCATCCACATGGCTTCATTGCTACTAGACTTTTAAGAACCTGGAGAGCAAAGAAAACCTAAATTTTTACCCCTTTATCTGCCATTCCATAACTAAGATTGTTCACTTCACTTTATACTGCTGTCAATCAATATTTACTGAATTGAATCACTACAGTGAGTATTTTCGTCCTCTATGCCAGAGGTATTAAACATGTGGGCCACAGGGTCCATGTGGTCTACAACACTCCTGAAAATGGTTCAAAAATTAAAATGTAATTAGATATATTATTAAAATTTAATAGAAAAATAATAAGGCATCTAATATTAATACATGTTTTTCTAAGTCAATATGTGGCCTGCAGGGTTTCTTATTAATGGTTTAATGGCTGTATGTAATATACAGCATTAGACAAGCAAGTATTATCTAAATGCCATACAGCATTTAGACTAATTTTAACTCTCATGGTGCTTCCAAGTGAAAAGACAAAATGGAAACAGGTAAGACTTGAGGGAAATTATTTCTTTTCTGTTTCTAAGAAGATTCATGTAATTGTCAAAGACATCTTTTACCTTTTTAATATCCGTCTTTGTCCGTAAGCCCCAGCCTCGCTGTAATGTACGAAAGATTTCAACCTCAGGATACTGGCGTTTTGAGAAGCATTGGTTCTGGCAGCGTCCACCAGCAGGACAGACAGTGGGATGGCACTCATACAAGAGCATGCGGTTAATGCACTCTGAGTCAATGCCACAAGGGTTTTCATCTGAAGCTTTGCAGTTACAACGGGGAATTTCTGACAGGTCTGCAGTAAAGATCTGAACTCTGCCTATTGGACGATTTACCTAATGAAACAGAAGAAAACCAACTCAATTAGAAGATAGTAATCACAATCTTTTTTAACAAATGAAAGCTAGACACTGTGAATAAACTTATCTGCTTACAAAAGGATTCGTGATTTCTTACATACAAAAGGATTCTTGATTTCCCAATTTAAAAATCATTACTAGTATGTCTACATAAATTGCTTGAAGATTATTAAAAAATGTAATTGAAGTCCATTATTTAACAGATAAGAAATTAAGGCTAAGCTAGTTTACCACAGTTCAAAAAGAAATATAGAATAACTAAGAATGAACAATCTGGTACTTCATTAATATCATGTCTATTCTCTTAATTTCATTATTCCATTTTATCATTGGTGTTCTACAAATTATTCAGCTACTCTCCATCTTTTAAAAATTTTTATTTATAAGCTCTTCTCCCCACCAATCCAATCAATAAATAATGGTGCTCTGTTTGAAAAATTAATAATATTCTCAGGACTTTTCCAAAATAATAGAACATGGTTCATTATTTTTCTACCTTTTATAGCACACTATCATGTCCAAATTTGCAATTCTACTAGCAAGTTGTGGGTGCAACTACTTCTCCACAACTCCTAGACATATTGTGTTTTTGTTAAGTCTGGTCAGATTACAATGTATGAGGCAAAATTGAAATCTAAACCTAGGAACAGAAGTAGGGAAACTATCATTCTGGAGAACACTATTCTCTCAAAATTTAACTGAAAGGAAATAACATTGCAAATAAAAGCATCTACTAGAACATTGCACAGTCCAGAATATATTTTCATTATTTAAACATTCTTTTCCATAAAATTGAGTTCTCTTGTTGCTTTCTTTAAATCAGTTTGATAAGAGACAAGGACTAGATCTATGATTTCACAGGACTAAAGAACATCCAGATAGGGGGAACCCTACTCACTGATATAGGTCAGCACCCTCTCTGTAACTTATTGGTTTAAAGATCCCTATTCTGTATCCTATCACAGTGACTTCACAAGTTTGAATATGCAATAACTTAAGAGGGAAGCAGATGTTTACTTTTCACTGTGTTCAGCTAGTTATTATGCAACCTTCTATCACAGCGGTTAAGGAGAACTGATGATTTTAAGGTCTACAAAGCACTTTCCAAACAATAGCTTGACAAGTCAAGATTACTATATGAATTATTACTTACACTTTAGACACAAGGAAACAGACTCATTGACAAGTTCCATTTATCAGCAACATTTTAATTCCTCTTTTCTTGGTGGAACTACTGGTTCCACAATTATCAACTGATGCCTGATTTAGCAGTTGTGTCACTTTAATATCCAAGAAGACAAAAACGTTTATCTAAATAAGATTCATGACCAATGTTTTTCTTTATGATATTTTGGGCTTTTCCATAACACTCAATGTAATTTATTGACTCAATGAAATCTAAACAGTTTTTGCGAACTTTTTCCAAAGACACTTTATATGATAGATTTTTATCAATGTTACCCTTCCTGGAACCATAGAGTTGTAGCAACTTACAGATTCTTTTCAAATCATGTACTTTGAACAATACAAATATTACTGTGATGGCTAACATAAGGGCAATAATGGATGGATATGTTCAAATGTCTACTCCTGGAGCACAACTTTACAGAGTTCTTCCTTACCTTGATATGCTTGTAGGGTGGTGGTTTCTTGTCATTTTTTCTGTCTTCCTGGAGCTGTCTCAGCTCCTTCTGGGCCTTTAATTCTTCAAAACGGACAGCAGCTTCTTGAAGAGCTAAAAAAAATAAGAGTGCACAAGCCAATTTAAAACACTTGATATAATAAATGCTAATATACAAACATCAATTTTTAATTAAGTGTTTACTTATTAATTTCATTATGCATGAAGAAGGAATGAGAGACTACATATTCAACATCCAGCACAGTGTCTGGTGAATAGCAGCTTAGTAAATGCTTGGTTCATAACCTTAAAATCTACTTGTGAACAACTAAATAGAAAATGATGCTAGATGTTTACTGCAAAGTCTTAAGGGAATAAAGCATGCATTATAATATATACAAAGGAAGTTACTGATTTATAGCTATATAATCAAGATTATGGCCATTCATAATTTTGCAATTTACTAGAGAAGTGAACAGATTTAATGATTAATGAATGTGAGCACAGAAAATTACAAAAAAAAACAACAAAAACAATGTAGAAGCTTTTAAAGAACCTGATTCATGGGAGAGTATTAAAATACACGGTTGCCATCCATGAGTTCTAAAATAAAAGGCCTTTAATCACAGTGAAAATTTCTTCCTACTAAGTGTATCTGAATGATGGTGGTTCCAACACTACTATAAGTTTATGTGGGGCCTCTGGTCTCAAATTTATCTGTATGAATATAAGTCTCACAAACACAAATACTATTTTACCTTTTTTATATGTCCCATCAACTCCTTTGCCCATCTTGTCCTTACTACTGACATCTCCCTCCATGTAGGGAAAGACTCGAGCCTGATGGGTCCATAAATAATCATTAGAACCAAAAAATAAAACAGGAAATTCACCCACATCATGTCTCATCTTATCAATATTGGAAGGAATAGCTCGAGGATGACAAATTTCAGCTGGCCACCACCTGTGAGTAACATAAAGGAAAAAACACTCAGATACATACATGTGGACTTCGGAAAGGATTTGAGAGAGTGAGGGTAGGAATACTTCTAATTAAATATTAATTAATTCATTAAAAACAAATCAAATAACAATTAAGAATACATCTAATTAAAATCTTGTTAAGAAATTTATCAATTAAAACAATCTTTCTATTCAATTCTTTCTTACCTGTATCGGCCAACTTTTACCCAGACAACTTCTCGGTAGTGTGGTTTTTTGCCTGCCTTACAGTCATTGCAATACCAGTTGCCCTCAGGGATATCAATATTCAGACATTCTCTATGAAATGCAGCAGGGCAAGAGTCACAGCACAAAAGACTGCCCCCTGAAGGAACAGAGGAATTCATGAGTCAAAACTTCAAAGCATCACAGTTTGGTCAATAGGGATCCAGATCTTTTAATAAATGCCTTCTTTCTTGGGATATAACTTCAAGTTATACTGAGGTAATGGTCAGAAAAGTATAACCAAATACTTAGCTTCCTGGAATGATTATTTCACGGAATCATAAATTTGGAGCTAGAAGAAGCAATTGAACCCAATCCATTTCATCTTAAAAATGAAGACAAGAGAGGCACTAAAAACTCAAAGTCATTTTCCCAGGCTCACATAGCTAAATATATGTTTGAGGCAGGATTTGAACTCAGGTCTTCCTAATGGCACATACCAAACCCTATTCACTATATCACCTAGTTTCTGCAAATGTCCCACACAATTTTCAAATTTTCTCCATTAAAATTCTGAAACAAATAACTGGAGCATTTCTATAGACATTTTAGACATTAAAAATCTCTAGCATTTGGTTTTCTTTTTCAAGATAAAATTTAAGCTATCTTACTTATCTGTTTCCTTCTATTCTCTTCTAATTTTTTTTTAACCCTAAAACCTCCATCCCTTTAATTGGCTAGGGAGAAGAAAGGAGAGTACCGCCCCCCCCCCCATCTTGTAATTAATATATATAGTAAAGAAAAACAAATTTCCACACTGAACATATCCAAAAAGGTACATATCATTCTTCCATTTTGAGGATATTACTTCTCTCTGTTAGGTAGATAGGATGGTTCATTAATGGTAAACTGGGATAATGAATGGACTTTATATTGCGCAGAGATTTGAAATTTTTCAAAAGAAAAAAAATTTTTTTTGCTACTATTGTATAAATCACTCTTTGGGTTCTACTCACTTAACTATCAGTTCACAAAAGTTTTCACAGGATTCTCTGAAACTATTTATGGTGTGTAATTATATACTATTATATTTATATCACTCATACCCAAACTGTAGTGGGTTGATGATCCCACTACAAAGAGAGTGGTTATAAGCTCTTTTATAGTGGGTATACATATATATATCTCTTTCTTCTGACTTTCATATCCTTGGGATATGAATCTACCAGTAATATTTCTCCTGGAACAAAATAGATGCTTAAGAAAATGCTCATTTTCTTCTTTCCTTCACAGGTCAAAGGGTATACTGAAAGTTTAGTGGCTATTGGGGCAGAATTCCAAATTGCTTTCCAGCCTGGCTAGACTCATCCATGGCTCCACCAACAATGTATTAATATGCTTGTTTTCCCATAGCCAATCTAGCATTTGTCACCTTCCTTTTTTTGCTAATATGATCACTATAATGTGGAAACTGAATCACCTTAATTTACATTTATCAAATTATTAGTGATATGGAACATTTTTTAAAATAAGGTTGATCTCTTCCTTTGAAGAATTATCTTATCATATTCTTTAACCACTAATCAAGTGAAGGGTGGCTCTTAGTCTTAAAAACAACCTTCATCAATTACTAATTAATGCTGGAATTCCTACAAAGATTATTTTCTTTAAACTCCATTTAAAATCTCACAATGCACTGCTTTAACCCAGGCTATACTTGCCTCCCCTATCTTCAAACAACTTAGCAGTATTTTTTAGAAAAATTTACTCATATATACATGTTGTTTTCCTACCAGGAAAATATTAGCTTCATGAGGAAACAGAAAGTTTCATTTATGCTTTTGTATATCATATGCCTTGCACAATGCTTGGCATATAGCAGGTAATTAAGATATATGTGCTAGATGGAATTAAATAACTAGTATCTGAAAATCAACATTTAGACCCCAGGTTGGTCACTACTGGGCTATGTAACATTGCTTTTAAAAAAATTTTAAATTCTTACCTTCTGTCTTAGAAATGATATGAAGTATCTATTGCAAGGGAAAAGAGTGGTAAGGGGATGGGAGTTATGTTAAATGACTTGTCCAGAGACACATAGCTGGGAAGTGTCTGAGGCTAGATTTCAAGCCAGGACATCCCAACTCTAGATCTGGATCCACTGAGCTACCTAGCTGCCCCATAACATCACTCTTGTGAGGCTAAGGTTCTTTATGGGTAAAAGGACACACCGCATTTAGACTAGAGAGCCTTTAAAGTCTCTTCTTATTCTGTGAAGCTATATATACTCTCATACAGTGTACCACCTAAATTAGCAAGTGAATCTAGGTAGTTGTATTGTTTGCTGAGTGTATGTTCTTTTATACAATAAGTACTTATGGCCTTCTATCTTCCATTCAGGTACCACTTTTTAAGTTTCTAGCACTGCACTTTAGAAATCACAGACATTTAAGAAAATTGTTGAATGGATTCAAGCTAAGCACAGTATGATACTTGAGGAATTTATTAGGGTAGTTTCTGAGAATTTGCTAAGATGTTCATAGGTAGGAGTCATTTTTAAGAGAGGGGAGATATGGGACAAGATGGGATTTGAAGTCCCATGCTGCCTCACAGAATCAAACTGAACAAAGACAAAATCAGAGTGTGACACTTCGTTGGACTCAGAGGAGTTCATTAGGAGTTATTGTCTAAAGAGAATAAGAAAAAAATTAATGAACAAGTAATTTTTAGGTGAATGCAGAGAAGTTAAAGAAGGGGCTAGGTCAATTTTTACATGTTCACCCTAGTGGTCTGGGTGGATGGAAAAATAAAATAAGAGTGCAATAGCGCTATTCACAGTGAGGTGAGGCAAGAGAGGTAGAGCAAAAGATTAGGAGTCATAATTAATGAGCTATTGGATATAATTTCTAATGTCTGTTCCAGCTCTAGAGGAAACAATTTTGGATATTCATTTCTACATTGTCATTTATAGTCTCATTACTGTCACTGGTAAGGGTTCTTCCCTATGGAGATGCAGAAGTGTGCAAAGGATTAAACACACAAAGGTGAACACTATTCTTTCTTCCTTTTTTCTCCCATACCTCTTAACAGCTGAGGACTTCCTTATTAATTTATTCTATTATATTTCCATGTGTTACTTTTAATTTCTCAAAAGAAAAAAAATAAGAACATTTTTAATGCTTGCCTGAGAGGCCAAACTAGAAGCAGAGGCAGCTTGAGATTCAATACAATACAACTTGCTGTTTGAAAGGAACCACGCAAAATTCACTCATCTACGTCACCAAAGGTGGTAATTCCCCAACTGATCAAAAGGACCTATTAAAAGTCTCTAGGCCTTGCTCTCAATCTACTGAGCCACCTAGCTGTGCCCTAGAAAACTTCTGAACTGTCTTTCAACCTTGAGATTCTATGAACCATTATAAGATATGAGGGTAAATAGTACACCTTTGTTTCTATATCACAGCACTTAGCACAAGTCAGGTGTACAGTTACTTAACAGTATAAAGTCATGCATACCCAGCACTAGCATTGTTGGAAGACTGTGGAATTCTACATGACTAAAAATGGAATGAATTAAGTTTCCTCCATCTAAATTAATGTGATCTCCCAGTCATAATTATTTGCACAGTTTGATTGAAAAGCAAAATTTCTCATGCCTAATTTAGTAAATTCTTCTCTAGCATCCCTCAACCACTCAGATATAATGTATGGTGATTCAATTTCAATGTTGTATTTGATTAAGCTAGTGTTTTTTATCATGATCCCCAAGGGAAGGTGCTTTGATTTTAAACCCTTACCTTCTGTTTTAGAATCAAGAATATTTATTGGTTCTACAGCAGAAGAGTGATACAGATTAGGCAATGGGGGTTAAGTGACACAGCTAGAAAGTGTCTGAGGACAAATTTGAACCTAGAACCTCCCATCTCTAGGCCTGGCTTCTCAATCTACTCAGCCACTCAGCTGTGTACCCCTCGCGCCTCCCCCTCCCCCCCCTCGTGGTAATCTTTAATAAATATGCTACTTACACCTTAAGGGCCTTATGCAAAGGAAAGGCATTTGGTAGATAATTTAGTCCATTCCTTCATTTTATAAAAGTGAGGAAATGGAGATTCTGAGGTGGCTGTGACGGACAATATATAATTAATTCATGGTAGAACTGGACTAAAATCAAAGTGTTTTGAATCGCTTGTCCAGTGATTATTTCTCATATGTCAAATTAAATCATTGAGTAGTCATCAAATTAAAATAATTACAAAAATCTCTCACTAGTATCAATCAGAAATCTTTCAACTATGTATAACAACTACTGAAAAGGCAGTTTTCTACCTCATTACTGACCTCATTACTATTGAGCAATTCAACAAACACATACATATTTACTATGTATTTGGGATTGTGGAGGTACTTTGGTAAGAAAGAGGCACTAGACTATAGTATTTAAGAAGTAGTAGATTTTTCTGAAAATAACCTATGTACCCCATTTATTTTATACAGAAAACTAAGGTGTATGGAAGGGACCTGATTTGTGCACTATGAAACATATTAACTGGGATTCAAATTCAGACTAACTACAAAAGCTTCACTGTTTTACTACATCATAGTTTGGGAGCACATACCACACGGAACTCCTGTTCTCCTTAGTCTTGATTATAGATATGTTCTGACAATAAGACAAAATAAAGAACTATGACTGGAGAGAACAACATAATTCTCCAGGAAAAAAATATTCTTTAATAACACCATACTTTTGGTTTGGAATATTCAGAAGAAAAAAGTTGGGCCCACTGAAGAAATCACTGATAAAAATAGCATGGTGGAGGATAAAAACAATTGGATTTTGGGACAGTGAATTTGGAGTTGAATCTTAGATCTGATCTTAAAAGGTACAAATACAGAAAGTCATTTATTATCTCAGGGCCTCAGTAAGGTTCTCTTATGTCTCTTCTTATCTCTCTAGGCAATGGTTGTCAAATATGTAAAATGAGGGGGAATACAGAATAAGATTAGATTTATTATACTGTCTCTAAGAGATCAGGGCTAGAAACAATGAGTGAAGATTTTAAAAGCCAATTTAGGTTTGATATAAGGAAAAACTGACCAATATTCAAAATTATATTTAAACAGGCTGCCTAAGGAGGCAGTCAAGGTTCTCCTCACTTGAGGTCTTCAAACAAATGCTGAAGTGCCAATCTGTAAATTTGTGTTTTGTAAAAATAATAAACAATAAATTGATTATGGATTATAAACTGATTAGATAATCTGCTTGTTGTGCTTACAAAGTATCTTCATTTTATATCAGTGAAGTGAAGCTCATAAGTGAACTTCTCTTCAGGGCCAAAAGCAAGGATGCCAAGGAGACTCTTGTTATATAAAAATAAACTATTTATTGAAAATATAAGGATAAAAAAAGGATTTCTAACTCTAAGGGATTCTAACTCCACCCAAACAAAACTCCCTGGTTCCACAAGGAATTGCTTCTCCTGTTTCCACAGGCTATACAGATCCTTCCTGATCTAACCCAAATTTTCACTATTCTACAATAAAGTACCAATATTATCCTCATAATTCTTAACTTTGTCTCCCAGTTATTTTAACAAAGGCCAGCTGGCTGAGCCTGAGAAAGAAACAAGTTAGGCCTCTGAGCTTTAGCAGACTCAAGAGTCCAAACCAAAGACCACGTCTTTCTTTGTTCTTCTCAGATATAAAAACAATTTATGAAACAGCAATATACAGTCACTAGTGTTTCCAAAGTTGGAAAAGGAAAATCATTTAGCTCCTTCAGGTTTTTCCCTCCTTTCCTTTTACCTCAGACAGAGAAGAAAGAGAGAAAAAAGCATGTCACCTGCTCCCACCACTCCAAGAGAAACTGCCATTCCCAGAGACCAACTGCCACAGGAAAAACAAAACAAAACATTACCCCAAACACACACTGTCAACATTTGAAACTGACAATGTCTCAATATGCTTCAAACTCCAACTCTTTCTTAAGCCAGCTTCTCTACCTCTCATCTCTAAACTAATATAACAAGACTTAATTTCTAATATCATCCTTTTAATTTGCAGATGTGCCTTCTAACCCTTAAGTTCTATGATTCAGTAACATCGGCCCTCTTCTATAGAGTAACAGATGCTAAGGTTCCTTCTAGCTCTAATATTCTGTAGTTCTTTGATATTCAAGGGAATGGATAGATCTGCAGAAGAAACTTCAAGAAGAAGCTTGTAAAATAATAGGCCTATCTGTATCGAGATCAAATGAATGAAAGCAATGATTCTCACAACTTTGTCAATAAAAATACACTATGACTACTAAAGAAATAAACCATTGCAACAGGGCAGGATACATTATAGACATCAGGTTTCAAAAAGCTACATATACTAAAGTCAAAGAAGCATAACTGGGTTTAAGAGCTACATAATTATTATCACTGAGTTCAGTCATTCTGCAGTCACAGCCTCCCCTCTTTAGAAATTGTCTGTGAACCACAACAAAGATGACACAAAAACCACAGGCATGAAACGTCTATCAGGTAAGCACAAATATATGTGGTTATAGTGTCAACACAGAGGGACAAAGATTTAAACCAAAGGAAAGAAAAGGAAAAATAAATCACACATGAAATAAACTATTTCCTACAGATAGTCATCAAACAAAATAGAGTATAACAAATGGCTAAGGAAAGCATCTTTTACTCAAATATAAAGGAAAGAAGAGCTAAGAGTAAGCAGAGTGTTGTGTGGTGACTAGTTTACTTAAACTAACAAGTCTGTATTTTAATAGGTATTCACTTTATTTGCAATTTGCTATTATCACTAAAAATGAAACTATGAATATTTTGCATCTATGTTTTTATCTTTGACCTCCTTGTAGTTTTAGTCAAGGGATTTCTGGCTCAAAGAGTCTCAACAATTTTACTCTTCTTTCATAATTACAAATTGATATCCAAAAAAGTCTAATTCATAGTTTAATAAATGATGTATTAACAGAACTGTTATCCCACAACTGCTTAAACACTGAGTATTCCCATTTTGGGGGTTATTGTTGCCAATTTGGAGGATGTTGGGAAACTCCAAAGCCATTTTAATTTTCATTTCTATTATTAGTGACTAGGAAACTGTTTTTGTCATTTCATTTGTAATTCTTTTGAAAACTGTTCCTTTCCCTTGCCAATATTTCTACAGAAGAGAGAGGTTCTTAGTCTTATATATTGATATCTCTTCCCTAAATGTGTTTTAGGTTTTAAAGATGTAAAGTATATTTGAGACCAATGACTTCATTTTAGGGAACAGGAATTGATGCAAACTGATAGTTGCAAAGTGACTTGCCCAGGCAAGATTGAAGTGATAAAGCCAGGATTGAAGTCTAGGTTCTTTGAAGTCAATTCCAGTGCTCTCTGCACTGTATAATACTGCCCTTTTTGTTATTATATTGACTACATTTTATTACCCATTACAGTATTTTGCTTGATATTCTATCTAGATTCTATTTGTTAAAAGTCTTTTACTTTTATGTAGTTGTTAAAAGGTTATCCTATTAAAAAAATTTACTTGAAAGGGGAAAAAAAGGGAAGATGTACCTTTTTAGAAATGGTTGTACCCTCTTAAACTTGACTGAAAGAAATATTTGTTGATTGTGTATGATAACAGGTGCTAATCTAAACCTAATTTCTGCTAAATGCTTTTTTTCCACAGTAGTTATGGACAAATAGAGACTACTTCCCAATAAATGATTATCAAAGAATTGGCTATAAGGCAACCATTTTCCATTGTATATGGCTGAATTGTGGAATACCTGAATAAGTTGTAATATGTTATAATAGCTTAATAGGAAACATTTAAAGAAACGTAAGACTCATGAGAATTTACATAGGAACTAAGGTAGAATGAAAAAAAAAACCAGAATCAAAAGAATGTAGACAAACTGCAAAAAATGTTCATTAAAAAATACTGAAAAGAATTTTTAAAACTAACAGTCCTATGACTACATCTCCCTCTTCTTGCCAGAAAGGCAAGGAAGAGCCTCATAGAAATGGTCATGTACAATCACTGCACTGAGTGTTTTGGCTATACTGTTTTTCTTTGTTACAAAGAACTTTCCTACCTTGTAACAAGGTACCTTCCTCTATAACAAAGAAAAACAATTGAGCAAAAACAACCAGTGCAGGGACTGTATGAAGCAATAAATAAAACCTGGAAATAAGTGATTTTTCTGGAAACACTGATTTAAAACAAAAAGGGACAAAATGAAATTAAAAAAAAAAAGAAAATAGATGCCCCCAAAGTTTATATTTCTTTTAAACTCTGCACATATTAGGAATAGTTAATATACAGAAACGAGAACTCTTTATATACTGTTATATTGTATAAAATGTGAAGACTGTTGTTGGTACCTAGGCAACTCAAAGTTCAGAGCATCATGTAATTTTAAAGTTTAATGGAATGATTATAATGAAAAACTATTAATTCCAGAGAATATATAAAACATTTTACCTAATTTTTCATGACAAAAGGTGATAGACTCAGGTAAAGGCTTTAGTTATAGATTTTTGGGGGCATGTCTTAACAAGCATTTTTGGCTTCATAATACATAAAATATGGGAATTTTGTTTTTAATTTCTTTTTTTCAATCAGGAGAGGAAAGAAAATGCCCTAGTCAATTAAAATGCAAAACAAAACAAAACCAGATTATATTCTAAATCTCTTCAATTTAGAAAAGAGGAAAACAAACTAGAAGGACAGAACTAAGGTTGGATTTCCAAGACTGTACTCTTTCCAATAGAGGACAGCTAGAAATATAGGTAGTTCCAGAAACCCCCTAAAAGTTGTGAATGCCCTGAACTATCATTTGTTTTCTGAAAAGAAAAGCCACATAGAGGCCTTCCAACATCCATACTGACTCTCTCTCAAATATTCTCATGGCTCAGTTTTCTCGGGTTGTTCCTTTGAATGACCTACTGCTGCACTCCCTCTGATTTTGCCATCAACCACAAATGTACCACCTCTATGTTCAGGCAACTCCCTTATCTTTTCATAATTGATTGGCTTTCCACCTCTCCTATTTGACCTCAATTCTCTCCCAGGACATCTCTGAATTCTCCTCCTTTACCCACCTTGAACTCTTAATGAATCAGTACAACTCTACACTATTCTCCTTGCTTGAAACCCTAGCCCAGTGATGATGAACCCATGGCACAGGTGCCAAAGGTGGAGCTGCTCCCCTCCCCCTTCTATCATGCCTGACAACTTTTCACATCCCCACTACTCTGCCCAGCAGCCAATGGGAGCACACAGAGGGTAAGGTGGATAGCTCAGAGGCAGCAGAGTTGGCGGGGAGCAGAGTGTTCAGGTCCTTTTCCTCTCTCTACACTGCCTGAGGACCTTCCTCACTTCACCTGCCGCTCACCCCTCCCACCCCCCGCCACCCAATGGGAGTGCTTCCTCCCTCCTCTTTGTGGGGGTGGCAAAGCACACTGGGCCCTCAGTGATGGGGGAGGAACCTGACACTAGGTCTCTGGGGAGACAGGCACTCAGTCTGGGGGTGGGGATCCGGGACTCTGTCTCTAAAAGGTTCACCATTACTGCTCTTGCCTCTTTATCATACCACCAATTGGACCACATGCCAAGCCTAAGACTTGGATCACTCAGACCATCAGCTGACTCCACTCTTACACTTGCAAGATTGAACTAAGGTGAAAAAAAAAATTAATAGCTCTAAGAGGATCCATTATAAAATGAGGTTATTCAAGCTGAACTGGGACCTCACTGCTGTTAAACAATCCTACCTAATCTACCCACTGCTCTCCACAGTGGCTATTCCAAATTTTTTCATTGTTTCTTTTTTTTTTTAAAACACTTACCTTCCGTCTTAGAGTCAATACTGTGTATTGGCTCCAAGGCAGAAGAGTGGTAAGGGCTAGGCAATGGGGGTCAAGTGACTTGCCCAGGGTCACACAGCTGGGAAGTGGCTGAGGCCAGATTTGAACCTAGGACCTCCCATCTCTAGGACTGGCTCTCAATCCACTGAGCTACCCAGCTGCCCCCTTTTTTCACTGTTTCTAGATCCTCTCTCTCACTGTCTTAACTGACAACCTAACTCAAGTGATGAAATGGACTTATTCCATACAAGATTCACCCTTCTATATTCTAAGGAGATCCTATTCCATCCCACATCCTCCAAAAGATTGTCACAGACAAATTCTTTAGGAATATATAATAAAGTTCAACACAAGAAAACATATGTCTGAGCATATCTCACCTCCTTTTCTAAAAATTCTAGTGGCTCCCTATCAATTCTATAATTGCATCTGTTTGGCAATTGAAGTACTACAAAATCTGGTTCCCACCGACCTGTATAAGTCTTCTAATATCTAAATATTTCCATTTCCCCATTACCATGTATTCTGAGATCTCATGATACTAGCCTCCTTCTTGTTCTTTAAACATTCCAACCTCTAGGGCATTTTAATCAATTGTATCTTATAACTAAAACACTCTCCTGCATCAGATCCATCCACTGGCTTTCCTGGCTTCCTTGAAGTTCAAGATATAATCTCACTTTTTATGAGAAACTATTTCCCTAATTATTCCTTAATGCCAGCATCTTTGCTCTACGGCCTCATTTCCAGTTTCCCCCGTTTGTATCTTATTTGTATATAGTTGTTTGCAAGTTGTCTCCTCTGTTAGAATGTGATCTCACTAGGACTAGGACTGTCTTTTGCCTTTCTTTGTACCACCCAGCACTAAGCACAGTTGCTGGAATACACAAGTAGGTAGTTATTAATAAGCACTTTTTGACAAATTTCTATAATACTTTCCTTACACAGTTAAAATTTTACGTGATGTATACAAATGAATATTAAAAATTTACCCGTTGAACCAGTAACACCTGTCTATTGAGTAAGGAAATGCAACTATACACAATTTCCATTGTTCATCTATTGAGATATTCAAAGCTATACTTAAATATTGCACATAATCAGTACTGATATTAAACTTTGACTTCCACAAAATCTAAGAGACAATCTGGCCAAATTCCTGAAGAGAACACCTTATTTTTCTAAACTTGAGTGAGAATCTGATTTCATTTTGCATATTTGAATGTAGAATTTCTAGAGTAACATTTTTCTCTCTTTTTTAACCCTGTCCTTCTGTCTTAGGATGAATACTAAGCATTAGTTCAAAGGCAGAATTGTAGAATGGACTAGGCAATTGGGGTTAATTGACTTGCCAGGAGTCGCACAGCTAGGAAGTGTCTGAGGTCACATTTGAACCAGGACATCCAATTTCTGATTCTGAGGCTGGCTCTCAATCTACTGAGCCATTTAGCTGCCCCTACAATAACGTTTTTTAAAAATTACCTTCTGCCTTTCTAAGGCAGAAGAGTGGTAAGGGCTAAGCAATGGGAGTCAAGTGACTTGCGCCCAGGGTCACACACCTAGGAAGAGTCTGAGGCCAGATTTGAACCCAGGACCTCCCATCTCTGGGCCTGGCTCTTCAATTCACTGAGTCAACGAGCTACTCCCTCCTGGTAATATTTTAAAAGAAAATAACCTGAGCCATTTCCACAGGATTCTTTTTCTCATGGTCCATTAATAGAATTCCTATGCAAAGCTCAAAGGAGAAAGACAGAGAAGAGCCCTTCCATAACATGAACAAAAGTCAAAGACAGTCTAGCTATAGAGTCTTAACCTGGGAAAGAGATTTTACCAAAAAAAAAAAAATTAACTCTGAAGAAAATTTTAAAAGAAAACAAGAATATTAAAGGAAAGGTTTATCCTTGAAAATTTAAAATTTTTTTCTGACAATATTTTTTTCAAGTAAAGATTGATTATATTCCAGGACAGAAATAGTCAGGAAGGCAATCTTAACCACAAACTACTAAAGTGGATTTTAATTCTCCTTCCTATGTCTCTGAAGTGTTAAACTCAGTATGAAGCACTAAACCTTTTTTATGCAATGCCAGCAACAGCAGGGATCAACCTGAGGCTTCTGTTTTCAGGGTACTAGCTTCAGTACAGCTATTCAGTAGTTATCATTATGTTGGTTATGAGAACAGATGAATAGGGGCTTGCCAAGACTCTACTTTTCTAAATCTAGTATATAGCACTGGGAAATATATGTTAGCCTAAATGTACTTTGCTCTTAAAAGTTTTCTGTGGACTTAGGCTGAATAAACTGAAGCTTATGCCTGAGGTTCAAAATTAATATCCTACAGTAGCACACTTTCCCTTCCCACTTGCACTAAATTGTTTGTTTGTTTTTTTTTAATCTTCTGAAAACTAAAAAAATCATTTGGATTTTGGTACTGGAGCCTATTAGTCATACTTACATGTGGAATAAAAATATAATTAACAACATTATCAAGCCTTACCTTCTGAGCATACAAAACACCAGCTAACATTAACATGTTCATGATTCCTGCAACCTCTCCGAGGGGCAAAATGATTAGGACAGATGATGCTATTGGATGCAAGAACCTTTGACCCTGCAGCCAGACAGAAGTCATTTGCATGGTAAGCCACAGGACACCGGACACAACGCATTAGGCGACCTAGTAGTACAAAAACATAAAAGTAAAACATATTAAGACATTTGATCAAATATACAAATGAACTGATTTCTTACCCAAAAGGTCAATTTGGTAAGCCAAAGGAATTGTAGAACAAAGAGACCACCATTAGAAAATGGTTCTGCAACATTTTTGAACAATATATTCAGAAATCATCATTCCACAGGATCACTTAATATTAAATATCCTTTGCTATGGCTGGTCCTACCTCAGCAGACAAAATTTATATAAATGTACTAGGATTCTCATGTAACAATCTAAGGTAAGGGAGAGTAATCAGCACAACCTTTGTGTAACTTTGGTAGGTGGGTAGGTGGTTTGCTGAAAGTCTTCATGTCTATATTATTCAAGTTTGATACAGATGGTAATATAATATTACCAAGCATAGTATATAATGTCATCAAACCAAATATAAAAAAATGACCCAGGCAACAATTAGTTAAAGATAATCAGATCTTGGGGGCAGCTGGGTGACTCAGTGGATTGAGAGCCAAGCCTAGAGATAGGAGATCTAGGTTCAAATCTGGTCTCAGAGACTTCCTAGCTGTGTAACCCTGAGCAAGTCACTTAAACTCCATTGCCTAGCCCTTACCACTCTTCTGCCATGGAACTAATACAAAGTAGTGATTCTAAAATGTAAAGTAATGGTTTAAAAATAATAGTAAAAAAAGATATAGATATAAATCACAAAAATAAAAATTATTCAGAATATACTTTCTGGACAAACTCATGGTGTTCTGGACTGGAAACAGATTCATATAACATTTTAAAACACAGCCACAATTTCGTTGAAGAAAATGACAACGGCGAAACATCCTTTCAAACCTTATGGGATGCAGCCAAGGCAGTACTTAGAGGAAAATTCATATCCCTGAGTGCATATATTAACAAATTAGGGAGGACAGAGACCAAGGAATTGGAAATGCAAATCAAAAAACTTGAGAATGAACAAACTAAAAACCCCCAGAAGAAAACCATACTAGAGATCCTAAAAATTAAGGGAGAAATTAATAAAATAGAAAGTGACGGAACTATTAAGCTAATAAACAAGACTAGAAGCTGGTACTTTGAAAAAACAGACAAAATAGACAAAGTACTGGTTAATCTAATTTAAAAAAGGAAAGAAGAAAGGCAAATTAACAGCATCAAGAATGAAAAGGGGGATCTCACCTCCAATGAAGAGGAAATTAAGGCAATCATTAAAAACTACTTTGCTCAACTATATGGCAATAAATATACCAACTTAGGTGATATGGATGAATATTTACAAAAATATAAATTGCCTAGACTAACAGAAGAAGAAATAGTTTTCTTAAATAATCCCATATCAGAAAAAGAAATCCAACAGGCCATCAAAGAACCTCCTAAGAAAAAATCCCCAGGGCCTGATGGATTCACCAGTGAATTCTATCAAAAATTCAGAGAACAGTTAATCCCAATACTATACAAACTATTTGACATAATAAGCAAAGAGGGAGTTCTACCAAACTCCTTTTATGACACAAACATGGTACTAATTCCAAAGCCAGGCAGGCCAAAAACAGAGAAAGAAAACTATAGACCAATCTCCCTAATGAATATAGATGCAAAAATCTTAAATAGGATACTAGCAAAAAGACTCCAGCAAGTGATCAGAAGGGTCATCCACCATGATCAAGTAGGATTTATACCAGGGATGCAGGGCTGGTTCAACATTAGGAAAACCATCCACATAATTGACCACATCAACAAGCAAACCAACAAGAACCACATGATTATCTCAATAGACGCAGAAAAAGCCTTTGATAAAATACAACACCCATTCCTATTAAAAACACTAGAAAGCATAGGAATAGAAGGGTCATTCCTAAAAATAATAAACAGTATATATCTAAAACCATCAACTAATATCATCTGCAATGGGGATAAACTAAATCCATTCCCATTAAGATCAAGAGTGAAACAAGGATGCCCATTATCACCTCTATTATTTGACATTGTATTAGAAACACTAGCAGTAGCAATTAGAGAAGAAAAAGAAATTGAAGGCATTAAAATAGGCAAGGAGGAGACCAAATTATCGCTCTTTGCAGATGACATGATGGTCTACTTAAAGAACCCTAGAGATTCAACCAAAAAGCTAATCGAAATAATCAACAACTTTAGCAAAGTTGCAGGATACAAAATAAACCCACATAAGTCATCAGCATTTCTATATAATTCCAACACAGCTCAGCAGCAAGAACTAGAAAGAGAAATCCCATTCAAAATTACCTTAGACAAAATAAAATACTTAGGAATCTATCTCCCGAGACAAACACAGGATCTATATGAACACAACTACAAAAGACTTTCCACACAACTAAAAACAGACTTGAACAATTGGAAGAACATTAACTGCTCATGGGTAGGACGAGCCAATATAATAAAAATGACCATCCTACCCAAACTCATCTATCTATTTAGTGCCATACCCATGGAACTTCCAAAAATTTTTTTTACTGATTTAGAAAAAACCATAACAAAGTTCATTTGGAAGAACAAAAGATCAAGGATATCCAGGGAAATAATGAAAAAAATACAAAGGAAGGGAGTCTTGCAGTTCCAGATCTCAGACTATATTACAAAACAGCAGTCATCAAAACAATTTAGTACTGGCTAAGAGACAGAAAGGAGGATCAGTGGAATAGACTGGGAGCAAGCAACCTCAACAAGACAGTATATGACAAACCCAAAGATCCCAGCTTTTGGGACAAAAATCCACTATTTCATAAAAACTGCTGGGAAAATTGGAGGACAGTGTGGGAAAGATTAGGCTTAGATCAACACCTCACACCAAGATAAAGTCAAAATGGGTGAATGACTTGAACATAAAGAAGGAAACTATAAGAAAATTAGGCGAACACAGAATAGTATACATGTCAGACCTTTGGGAAGGGAAATACTTCAAAACCAAGCAAGAATTAGAAAGAGTTACAAAATGCAAAATAAATAATCTGAATTACATCAAATTAAAAAGTTTTTGTACAAACAAAACCAATGTAACCAAAATCAGAAGGGTAGCAACAAATTGGGAAACAATCTTTATAAAAACCTCTGACAAAGGTTTAATTACTCAAATTTATAAAGAACTAAATCAATTATACAAAAAAATCAAGCCATTCTCCAATTGACAAATGGGCAAGGGACATGAACAGGCAGTTTTCAGCCAAAGAAATCAAAACTATTAATAAGCACATGAAAAAGTGCTCTACATCTCTTATAATCAGAGAGATGCAAATCAAAACAACTCTGAGGTATCACCTCACACCTAGCAGATTGGCTAACATAACAGCAAAGGAAAGTAATGAATGCTGGAGGGGATGCGGCAAAGTAGGGACATTAATTCATTGCTGGTGGAGTTGTGAATTGATCCAACCATTCTGGAGGGCAATTTGGAACTATGCCCAAAGGGCGATAAAAGAATGTCTGCCCTTTGATCCAGCCATAGCACTGCTAGGTCTGTACCCCAAAGAGATAATGGACAAAAAGACTTGTACAAGAATATTCATAGCTGTGCTCTTTGTGGTGGCCAAAAATTGGAAAATGAGGGGATGCCCTTCAATTGGAGAATGGCTGAACAAATTGTGGTATATGTTGGTGATGGAATATGATGGAATACTATTGTGCCAAAAGGAATAATAAAGTGGAGGAATTCCATGGAGACTGGAACGACCTCCAGGAAGTGATGCAGAGCGAAAGGAGCAGAACCAGGAAAACATTGTACACAGAGACTGATACATTGTGGAACAATCGAAGGTGAAGGACTTCTCCATTAGTAGCAATGCAATGTCCCTGAACAATCTGCAGGGATCTAAAAAATACTACCCACAAGCAGAGGATAAATTGTGGGAGTAAAAACACCAATGAAAAGCAACTGCTTGACTACAGGGTTGGAGGAGATAAGACTGAGGAGAGACTCTAAATGAACACTATAATGCAAATTCCAACAACAGGGAAATGGGTTCGAGTCAAGAACACATGTGATAACCAGTGGAATCATGCGTCGGCTATGGGAGAGGGAAAGGCGGGGGGGTGGGGGAAGGAAAAGAAAATGATCTTTGTTTCCAGTGAATAATGTATGAAAACGACCAAATAAAATAATGTTTAAAAATTAAAAAAAAAAAACACAGCCAACACAAGGTAGGAATGTAGAATCTCTTTGTTTAGGCAACAATTGGTTTCCAACTTCCCCTCTCTCTTATAGCAGGTTATGTAGGTATTCATTTAAATGATAGGAAAGATATAAAATATCATACATCAGTTTGCAGACTTATTATTTGTTTTTAAAAACAGGCACATTATTATTAGCTATAAAGAATAAGAATTTATGTTAACAAAGCAATGAATTGATCTACCACTTCAGTTTTTTGCTTAAATTATATCTTTCTTTTTCTCCCTCAAAAAAAATCTACACTGTCTCTACTTACAAAATTATAGCATGGGTATGAACAATCCAAATACCTAAATGTTATTTGGCAATGAAAAAGATACATCCTAGATTATTCAGTATTTATGTCCACAGAAATGGACAGTCTGAATTTTCTTTCAATGAAAGTGACACAGACTTAATGTACCTTTTGATGCGGAAAGACTGGCTGGATTAGCAGCATGACAGGTTATACACATGTGAAGAGAGCACCGAAAACCCTTGTTCTGCAGAACAGTTGGTGGATATTTCTGTATACAGGCCTCATGGTAAAACTTTCCACAAAGAGGTAGCAAACACCTTTTGACATCTTCCCCACTGGTTTTACACACAAAGCAGGTGTGAATTCCTAGGAAACAATAGTTTAAAAGAAAAACATAGATGGGCAGCAAAGCAGAACAAATAAAAGCTGGCTAACAAAAGTCAGTAGTGAGAAAATAGAAGCTATCTATATAATGATTATTTTTAGCTTTATAACAGCAAAACAATTAGAAAAAAGTAAAAATGTTCAATAATTGGAGAATATCTAAACAGATTCGGGTATACTTGGTAATAGAATACCGTAATATTGAACGAATGGCAGCTAGGCGCTGACATTTATATAGTGTATAAAGTTTAAAAAAAAAAACGTTTCCTCACAACAGGGCTGTGATGGAGGTAGCAAATGCATAAAAATGTGGAACACACAAGCCAGAAAGATATTTGTGATGTGATTCAGGATTAAGAATGTCGATATACAACAATTTCTGGTAAAAGTAAAGATATTTTGGGGGCAGCTGGGTAGCTCAGTGGAGTGAGAGCTAGCCCTAGAGACGGGAGGTCCTAGGTTCAAATTTGGCCTCAGACACTTCCCAGCTGTGTGACCCTGGGCAAGTCACTTAACCCCCATTGCCTAGCCCTTACCACTCTTCTGCCTTGGAGCCAATACACAGTATTGACTCCAAGACAGAAGGTAAGGGTTTAATTAAAAAAAAAAAAGTAAAGATATTTAATACAAAATAAAGATATTTAATACTTAAAAACAGCAACATAATGTACCTCCTCACCCCCCAAATCCCACAAAAATAAAAGAGGACATGGAAACTCAAATAATTTGCTATAATGAATACATAAACTTCTAACTTAATATATACACATAAAATATATACTATTTATGGATAAATTCTAAATAACTAATTTGATATAGTATCTTTTCATCCTTAAAACAGCTCTTGAGACAGATACGAGATATATTATTATCCTCCAGTACAGTTGATGAAAATGAGACTCAGAAGTGACAGTGATACACTGGGGGGAAGTGGAAGATTTTACCATAGGTCTTTTCTGGATTTAGAAGCAGCTTATACCCTCTATACTACATTGGCTTTCATCTAGAAATTATAGTTTTATATTTGATTATTTAAATGTTTTTATTTGTGGTCACTAGACTTAAAATGAAAATCAACTGAAAGCAAATAAATAAAATAATGGCTGTAATAATATTAAGACCACAGACTTCACTTGGTATAGGCTAGGCCCTTAGTAACTTCTACTACAATTACAACTCACTTGTGATTTTATGAAATTATGAAAGAAAATGCTAATTTGAACTGCAAGTACCCACATCATTTTAAAAACAGTGAACAAAATTAAGTTCTATGTCTTTTCTAAATTTTATACTTTTCCATGGGCCTGCATAGGCTATTACACATATGGAGTGCTTAAGAACTGTTTGCTAAATTTTATAACTATATGAAGAAAAAAGTTCTGAAAAAGATACATTTAGGATTGGCTTGACTATGGGCATTTTTGTGATGAAAGTATATTACCATAAGACTGTAAAGACTGGATGATATAGCAATATCAAACTTTAAGGAGTATCAGCTAATAATTGGTAAAAAAAAATCTTTACAAAGGAAAAATGAAAATAAAGAGCTTCAGATAGAAGACAAATTGTTACCAGACTTTATTGTCAATAATGTAGACCCCTATTACATTGCAATTCCATTGATATTATAGTATAGATGAACATGAACTCCATCCTGACTCTGCTAAAATAAACCAGGCATAAACACTGAAAAAAAGCTAGGAAATACAGACCAATTTTAGGTATATCTAAGGAAAATTTTTGAAAGAAAATATGGTTATAATTAGAATAATATGGTTGTATACATTTATCTAATAAAACTTAGGAGGTAGGATAGATAGGATCCTTCAATGGTCCCTTGTATTTTTGATATTCTATTGCTCGATGATTTCCCTGTGGTTGTCAACATTTCCCATGAAGCCCAAAATCATATATTATTTAAAAATAATTGGGATACTCCACTGAAAATAAACCCCAGAGAAGTTGAATTCAAAATTCACAAAGACAGTAGTGAGCATTTTCTGTGCACAATATACCTGTTCGACATTCCTTGCAGATAAATTTGCCTTTTGGCATCTCTGTCAGGCCAATACACTCCAGGTGGAAAGCACCACAACACTGAGCCTCACACAGCAACAACTCACCCACTTTTTCACAATTCTGTTTAGGAGGGAAACACATTAATCTATAGAAAAACTTAAAGTGAACAGTATTTATAGCTATAACTTGACAAATGACCATCAAAGTGAAATAATGATATTTCAAGTATAACCAAAAACAATTTTGTTGGTATGGGCATTCCTCCCAGTAGTACATATTTAAATTCCTCCCATAATTTAGTAAATTATTTCATGAGTTGTTGGGCTCCAAAAAAATGTATCACCTGCTGGCTATTCTGTTATTGATAAGCTTCTCTATACTCATATATAAGTATTAGATAAAAGACACACAGTCTGTGATTAGGCTTGTAGATAGAGGTTTGCCCTAGAGAGCCCAGGGTTACATTCATGCCATCATAAGACATCAGAGCAGGCTGCGTTAAGGTTAGTGAGAAATATTTAGAGGAGCTATGATTTTGTCAACATAAGTCTTCCACATATGCTAATGAGACTACATTCACTTCCATGCCTTTTTTTTTTTTGAAACCCTTACCTTCCTTCTTGGAGTCAATACTGTGTATTGGCTCCAAGGCAGAAGAGTGGTAAGGGCTAGGCAATTGGGATTAAGTGACTTGTCTCTAGGCCTGGCTCTCAATACGCTGAGCCACCCAGCTGCCCCTCACTTCCATGTCTTAATAGTTTCATAAATTCACTATCTTGTAGCCAAGCACCTAAATAAAAGTTTTGATTTTTAGTTGTTAGATTAACAGTTGGACAACGGGCTAATACTTGAATCCCATTCAACTTAATAAGCAAGGTATGAGTCTGACTTCCCATGCATAGGATTTAAGAATCCTGCATAGACTTCATGTTATGATGAGAAATTATAAACAGGCTAATGAAAGGTATTCTAAGGCTTTAGTTACTGGGAGCCATCAAATCCACGCTGTTTGACACAGTCACATGTGGAAACGAGGGTTGCAAAGTAGCCCCAATAAGGATGGAAACACCCACTCAGTCCCCTCTGTGTCACTATTCTCACTAATTCCCTTATTATTGGAATTGTCACCCAGGAGAAAATAGATGAGAGCAGCATGCTTGCAGGATTAATACAGATCTCTCACTCTATTCCGCCCCCCCCCCCCCCGATATCACCAGGAAATCCCACTTACAAAATTAAACCTAAGGATTCTTATGTACCCACTTAGATAGAACTTTCTTTTCTAGGTATAAATTTTCTGGCAAATCTGTGCTCAGAATTTCCCACCCCCATGAACAGACCAAGAACAAGCTTCTCCAACGTAAAACTGGGCCATGTTGATCCTACCCTCAGACCCCGCACTTAGCAACAATGTTTTGTTGATTATCTCCTTAGGCTTCACATTTGTTGTTAGTATATATAGAAATATGTATGTTGAAAATGAAACATGTGCCAAGTTTATATGTAAACACTAGGGTATAAAAATAAAGCCAAGTCTGACCAAGGCCGAACAGTTACTGTGAGGCCTAAAGCAGAACAGTTATTCGTGAAACCTCACTACAGGTTGTAACAATAATTGCTTCCCATTCATTCTTCCGCTGACACCATCCCACCTCCAAGAACCTCAACCTCTGTGGGAGGCTGGACCACCAGAGCATTTAGTAATATGAGATTTTGTCTGTGTGATTCTACCCTCTACTGATGCATATTAAAAATCCTCCATATCTTATAAGATGCCTTCACCATAGGTTGTATCTAACAAATTTGTACAGTGGTCAGTTCCCTAGAGATATCCAACCAAACACAGTTATTTTAGAACTCAAAAAAATACATAACAAATACTAATAAAATCCACTGAATATGACTGCTAACAACACTAATTCCCCAGATAATTTTTATTATATCTCTTTGTACTTTAGAATTAGACATTTTAAGAAATGATCAATACTACATAAAGAAACAAAAGTATATATTTAAGTTATAGGGCAGAGACTGAACAGCCAAAACACTGCTTATAAAGCAGGTCCTGACAACAAGTAGTCTTCATTTTAGTTGATTTGACCACAATTCTTTTAGGAATAGGGTCTTCTTAAGGGTATATTTTTAACAAGAACACATTCAGCACACAAAAAAATTTCTACCTGGCAAACATTTTCCTTGAGAGCTGCTCCTCCACCACGTTCAGCCTGCATCTTTTTTGATACAGGCATCCCATGATCATGTTCCACACTCTCTTCTATGGAATCTTTCGGGCTTGCAGTAGTACCAGGAGTAATTGGTTCTCCCTTGAAAGAAAAAAAAAAGCCCAGCACACTTGGATCATTGATATCTCCTCCATCTGACCACCCCCTCCCCACTGGGCTGCTATTTGTCTAACCATAAGCACTTACAGATGTTCAGCCAATCACGCGGGCGGACTGCATGCAATGTTAGTTCTAACCCTGCTGTGATTGGGCAGGTAGTGGGCGCCTCATGCCCTGGCACTAACTGCTCTGAGGCTGTTCCACTGGAACTTTTTGAGCTGTTCCATTTTAAGGTTTCACTAAGGGAGAGAAAACATTCTTAAGTTCATTTGATTATTTATTTTTCCTTCCAAGTTGTGTTTTCTAAAAAATGCACCATTTGGGCATTTGATATTTTTTTTCCTGGAAAGAAATGGTCCTTATCAAAGTTGGTTTGTATGGACCTGAACAGTTCCAGGACTCCCTGAAATGACACCAAAAAGTCTTAAAACATCAAATTTACTTTGATGCCATGTAAATGAAAAAACTTTTATTTTAAACTCTGGTTTCGTTTTTCTCCCAAACTAACACTATATATATATATGTATGTATGTGTGTGTGTGTGTGTATGTATATATGTGTATATATATATCAATTCTTTGAGGTTTTAAAAATATTAGTGGAAAATTAGCATGTGTTGGTCTTAAGTTGGCTGAATTGTTTTCAATGTGGAGAATACAAGTGGAATAAATATGAATTCCACTCACAACTATAGGATTATTTAAGATGAAATTTTAGAAAAAGTTTGCTCAATAATTTTGCTATATAATCAATCCTCACACCTAAAGCACATAATTATGAGACCTTTAGAAAGATCCTATGATATTATTTATGCAAATGGATCCTATATTTTATGTGGCTGCTTCCTTCTATTAATATTGTTATAGGAAGACTAGAGAAAAGAGAGGTGATTGGTAAGGGAAGGTTCCATTTGGAAGGGACATATCCTAGAATCCAGCTGTACCTCAGAATTTTGAGCCTCCCGTGAAGAATCTTCATTTCTCACTTTCTTACAATGTGCTGCAACATGCCTTTGCCTCTTTCGCTTCCTTTGTTTTTCAAAGACCTTGTTTGTACCTAGAACAAGAAATTATTAACAACAAAACTATTATTCACCTGTTAACTACTTTCCAAGGTAAGAGATCACACTGAATTGTACTACTGAACAAATAAAATATACTACTCACTGACATTTCCCTAAATGTTGTTAATAAAGACCATAACTGAAATGTATTTATGTATTTGTTTCATGCCTTCTTTAGGTGACTAGTGAGGAACATGGATTATTAGCTAAATACTAAATCATTGGTTAAGTGTTGCTATTCATCAAGAAACCTAGCTAGTAGATTTCTACGTACTATCAACAGATCTTCAGGATCATGAAAAAGGAGAGAATGCTCTTCTCCACAGAGGCTCTTTCCTAATGTCTCATGTAATTTGAGAAGGAAAAATTAAGATAATATCACTCACAATTCAAGGAAGAGCAAAGAAAGGTTTTCCAACAGGGAATGTATAACCATTTGTTTTGAATGTTGAAAAAGGAATTCCTATTTAGGCTGATATTAAAACAGATGACCTCTAAGATTTCAAATCTATATTTCTATGATTTTGTAGACTCTTTTATGGGTGCTAGAAAAAACCAGATAAGGTCAAACAGAACTAAAAAATTATTTTGTTAAAAATTAAAATCTTATATTAAGCTGTTTCTACATTTTTATAGCTTATTTTAGGATGTAGAAGGGTAAGAATTTTTTACTTTTTGTCTTAAAATTACTTTCTGCTTTAGTATCAATTCTAAAAGAGAAGGGCAAAGTCTAGGCAATTGGGTTAAGTGATTTGTCCAGGATAGCACAGCTAAGCTGCCTCAAAGGCCTGAAATTAAAAAAAAAAAAATTTTTTTTAAGCCCTTACCTTCTGCCTTGGAGTCAGTACTGTGTATTGGCTCCAAGGCAGAAAAGGGGTACGGGCTAGGCTACAGGGGTTAAGTGACTTGCCCAGGGTCACACAGCTGGGAAGTCTGTGAGGTCAGATTTGAACCTAGGACCTCCCGTCTCTAGGTCTGACTCTCAATCCACTGAGCTACCTAGCTGCCCCTTAAACAATGCATTTTAAAAAAGTTTAGTGTTGAAAAATTACTTAATTTAACTTTATATACTGACATGTTGAACTGTGAAGGCATTAATGCTTCCCAATATAATTGGGTAGTAATAGATTTCAAGTAATTATTTAAACAAAATACTTTAGATATAAAGGCCGAGGATTACCAGATCATTGTTCATATGGAAGAAGTTCCCTAGGACAGAACATCAGGACTCTATTTTTAGATGTCATGAGGTTAAGATTTTTTCAGTAATTTGAATGAAGATATACAGAAGGTATACCAATGAAAATAAAAAATGATAAAACATATTCATTGATATAATTAAGTTGCAAAAGAATCTTGAAAAGTAAGAACAATGGCCTAAATCTAAGAAGGTTAAGATGTAATGGTCATTTTTTTAAAATTAACTATAAGTATGGAATAGATGAGACACTTAAGACAGTTTATTTGAAGAATTTTTTTTAGATTTAGTGTTACCTAAGGCCCAATATGAGACAAGAGTGTAAAATAGAAGCAACAAAAAAGTTAACATGATCTTGGGTTGCATTAACAGAAGCAAAGTGTAAAATGGAGGTGAGAGTCCTTTTGAAAATGATCCTAAACAGAGCATGGCTGCCATACTTTTCAGTTCTCAGAACTATATTTTACAGAGGACTTTGACATGGTAGAACATAAGCAGAGAAAGGAGACTAGAGTGATGTAACAACTCAAAGCCTTGCTATATGAAGAGATGAGGCAGCTGACATGAAGAAAAAGAAATAAGAGTTATTCTGCTTAATTCTAGAAAGAATGATAGGTAGAAATAGAAGGTAGATTTTTGCTCCAAATGAGGAAAAACTTCCTACAAAAAGCTGTTCAAAAAGGTGAACTGGGCAATAGAACTTGGCATTTCAAAGGACACTGGACAAAGGCTGAAGACACCATACTAGATGGCATAGTACATTAGTTCACCATTTCTAATAGTCAATAGCTCTTGGCTAATAACTTAAAAAAAAAAAAGGCAAAAATCTCGATACCCTCTATCTTAGAATCAATACCATGTATTAGTTACAAGTCAAGAGAGCAATAAAAGCTGGGCAATTGGGATTAAATCTAACAAGATAAGATTTAATGGTCACGTGGTTTTTAAAAAGTTAATTATAAAAGTACTGACTATATGAGACACATAAGACAGTTTATTTGGGGAAAAAACCCCAACAAACCATAAATTTAGTACAATTTAAGGCTCAACATGAAACAAGAGTGTGAAATAGAAGCAAAAAAAAGTTAACAAGATCTTGCCCAGGGTTATACAGCTAGGAAGTGTCTTAGGCTAGATTTGAACCTGGGACCTCCCATCTCCAGATCTGGCTCTCTATCCATAGTCACCCAGCTGCCCTTAGGCTATCATTCTATGGCATCAGAAGGCACACCAGGAAAAAAAATGTTATATAAACTAAGTCAGTTAAAGAAACACGTAAGACCAATGTCTGCACACTCCCATAGTAAGTTTTTCAGACTTTTTAGGAATCTTGACCTATGATTCAGGTGTGGGAGCTAAATATAGAAACTGTCTCCACCAATTCAGATCAGCCACTGTAATGACATTTAAGAATCTCAGATACTGTGTAGAACATGGAAAGGTAAGTGAATTTCTGTGGTCACAGACACATGTAGCAGGTATCTTTGCCTAGCACATAGTATGTACTCCTATTCTCAAAACAATTGATTAGCTAATTAATTGATTTAAAGTCCTAACTTCCAACTTAGAATCAAGACTGTGTGTTGGTTCCAAGTCAGAAGAGTGGTAGGCCTAGACAATGGAGGTTCAGTGACTTGCCCAGAATCACAAAGCTAGGAAGTGTTTGAGACCAAATTTGAACCCAGGACTGCCTGACTCTCAATCCACTGAACCATTCAGCTGCCCACTTAGTATGCACTTCTTATAAATGCATTAAATAGCTAGCCAGCAGATGCAGAAGTTAACTTAGTTCTTCCTGAATGCAAAGCTCTTTCTCAGTATTCTTAAAAAAAATGTAATAACCAATATTTTATTCTCTACAAAATTTAGTTTCAAGAATTTTGCCAGCAACCGAAGCTATTCAATTCTGCAATAAACCAGACTCTTCTGAAAAGACCACATGGGCAACTATATGCCTAGAGAAGGGGCTGTGGGAATTTGTTCAGCGATGACCAGGCAGAAGACCTGAGTCTATTTTCACCTGATGTCTCTTCAGGAAAGGCTTTATAACATTTTACTAATGACATGGAAAAGGAGCTCAATATGCAAGAGGGCAGTATGCACCTATTCCTATATAGGAACCTCGAAACTATACCAAGTAGCATATTGGGGGCATTTTGAGCTGAAATTTTCAACTACCTCCCCAATTTAACTAAAAAGTACTATTTGTGGGGTATCATTAAAAAAAATTCTAAAGCAGAATTGTAGAAACCTCATTTGATGATTAGCTGTTTCTTTCTATACAAATTTAAGTAATCCTAGACATGATACATCCCCAAAAGGAACACTATTATAAAAGGTACCACAGAAAATATTAATATCCTAGATATTTCTTTTGTTTCCAAAACACTTACCTTCACCAAACTCCAAAGATGTAAGCGTTGTACATGATCCAGAAATATCATTCTCCAAGTGACCAGTATTATAACACTGTGTAAGAGCAAGATAAATATCATCTGAGTTTTACAATATAGGAGACCTTGTTATAAACAGAGGAACTTACTTTACTAATGAAAGGCTAAATGAGAAGTTAATGAGTAGGCAGAGATAATGCTTAGTTTGACTACAGAAGTAATTATTACCTAAGTGATCATAAGCAAAACATAAGCAGAACATCTCTATGATTCAGTTTCCTCATGAAGAAAATGAAGGAGCTTAATGAATTTTATGTGTAATGGCCCAACAATAAATTACACACACACACACACACACACACACACACACACACACACACACACACGTATATATGTTACATATATATAAAACTAATAAAAAGGAGAAATAACTGAATGGAAGCAAGCTACATCCTCATTGAAGAGATTAAATCATGTGGCAAAAAACTAAAAGCAGGACCTTTTTCATTACAAATCTATCAAGAGAGAATTAGCAATTAATAAGAGGAATGTAAAACCCTGTCACGTAGCATTTAAGTTTCTGTGCATAGTAGAGGCTGGTAGTACTATAACTGTAAGGTGGAAAGTTCTTTTGGGCTCATAAATTATTGAGAAGAATGGCTTAACATAATTCCAGATAAAATGAGATGATGTATTTCAAGGGTCTGATAAACCCCAAAATAAAAAATTTAAGTTATTGTAATTATAATTAGGTTTACTAAAACATACATTTCACATGAATGCCCAGGACACAAATAATCAAGATTTTGGGATAAATGGGCTTTCTCCTCCATAGCCATCATACATTAATTAGCTTGTTACCTGAAGGATAAAGACGCCAGGAAAAAAGACAGTAACAGGTAAGCAGAATTAGCACTATATTACAATGAAAATTCTGAACACAGTGAAATAAGGTACTTGAATTTCCAATTCCAGATATTAATCCGTCTTAAAAAAATTTAACAACTCAGAAGAAAACATTTTATATAACAAACTCAGTTGCATGTGCATATATATTTCCTCTGGCAACACAGACCACAAGTGATCTAAGTATTCTTAACCAGCAAACTGCCAAAAATGCTTGATAATCATTCTTCATCTGGACCTTCTAATAGTAGATGGATATAAGTGTAACACTGAGGTTGTCCATCTATTACCTCTAAATCTTCCTGTATGATGAGGCAACCTATTTTTCTGATGATCCATGTCAGGAATAATGTGTTTTTTACTACTTAAATTCATTGATCTTACATTTCAGCTTACTTATCCTACATACATACATCAATTACACTTTGGGTAAACCAACAATTTTGAATCTTCTGAGACACTTTTTAAATAAGACATCAACAAAAATTAGAAGAAATAACATTAAAAAAAAGGTATGCTTCACTGTAGGACAAGAGGCTCCCTAAAAGCAATGCATAATTTCCCAAATGCAACATAACTTTCTCTTCCTTCCTATTCAATTCTGTACCCAGCATTCTGAATTCTAGTCCATGATATATATCATGTATCAGACTATAGGACTAATGGGAAGTCTATCCAGCTGCACAGCATATTCTGGACAACCTGTTTGAGTTTCCTTGTGTGGCTTTTGTTGTTTTGTTTTTATGACTGATTATGATTCATAATTTTGAGGCATCTTTACATCCCCATAATGCATCCAAAGTTGATCAAAATAAATTATAATTTCTGAAAAAACAGAAATTACATTGCAAGGAATTCTCATCAATAGTCCTCAATCGAATTGGTCCATAGGGTCTTTTTCTATCACTACTTTAGGTATCAAACTACATATTTCTAATAAAAGACAATTCTGCCAAAAGAATTATTTTATTATTTTGGAATGAAAGGGTACGTATAGCTTTACTAGACCCCATATTATATTATGAAAAAGTTATCACCAAAATCATTGGGTACTGATTTTTAAAAAACCCAACAAAACAGAACAAAAAACCCAGAAAAGTAGATCAGTGTAACACAGAAGATAAGGAAAAAAATAAAAAATAATAATAGACTAGAACACCTTATAGGGGAATATCTATTTGACAAAAATAGCTAGAAAACAGTAAAATAGTTTAGCAATTAGAATATAGATCAACATTTTAGATAACATACCACAAGAAGTTATAAATGGATATTCATTAAGAATATAAAAGCTTATTCCAAAAAACAGAGGGAGATTTCTTTCATAATTATGGGGTTGGGGTTCAATAAGAGAAATTCTTATTCAAACTGGAGATTGAAGTGATCATCAACATCAAAATGAAAAACTTAAGATCACAGATTTAGAGATGGAAGGGCCTTAACCAAAGTCAACTACATGATCTGTAAAATATAAAGGGAATAAGCACAGATATGACAAAAGGCCACTCCTTTGGCATTAAGAGTTAAAAGTTATCAATTGTTTTGAAAAATTGAAAATATGGATGAACACATGAAAATAGAGGCAGTGTAATTTAGCGTAACACTGCATTTAGAGTCAGCATATGAATCATAGTTTAATGTTTAAATATTGATTACCTGTATAACCTTTGCTAGTAAATCATATGACCTATTTGGGCCCCATCTTTAAAATGGGCTACCCAGCACAATTAGGTCATTTCTACTCTAAAAGTGTGATACTATGAACATATTCCATGTCACTGATAATAAGAAAATTTCAAACTGGAAAAAGCGAACAATACAAGGAAGGTCACTGTTGGAAGAGCAATGGGAAGACAGAAACATTCATACACTTTTATAAGACAAATGTAGTACTGCATAGAAGGAGAACGAGAGATCAATATAATTAATGAACAGTGTTTCAAATCTTTTAATTAATTAAAATATTGTCAAATTGACTAGTTATTCATCCATTAACTCAATCATCAGGACCAAATTGGATTTACACCTGGGATGCAAAAATGGTTCAACATTAGAAGAAAAATCAATGTAATGAAAAACAATCAAACTCATGATAATTTTGAGAGATTAAAAAAAAACATGCTAAAAACATGTGAAGTGTAGGAATAATGGGAACTTTTTACGATCATAAAATTTATCTATTTAAAATCCAAAGCAGTGTCATATGCAATGGGGTACACTAGAAATTTTACCAATAAATAATGGAATAAAACAAGGATGCCCATTCTCCCCTTTATTATTTGACTAAATTCTGGAAGTGCTAGCAACAATGACGAGTTAAGAAATTAAAAAGCATTATTAAGAAAGGAGTAGATAAAATCATTTCTATTTGCTTAGAAAAATCATTAAGGTCACTAACCAAGATAATTCATCATTTCACCAAAGTTGCAGATCACAAAATAAACCCTCAAAAATCAACAGCTAACAAAACCAAAGAAGTAATACTAGAAAGGGAAATGCCATACAAGCAACTACAAAATATATAAAATGTTTAGTGATCAATTCTCCAAAGCATACAAAATACTTGTATAGATTCTATTACAAAGTGCTCTTAAAAAAAAAAAAGGAACAACTCATCTGGGGGAATATTCAGTGATCCAGCTGTGCCAAAATAAAAATGAATGTTACTAAAGTTAATTTACAGTTTGCATGCCATAGCAATATGTTATATATTATTCAGAGATACAATAAGAGATGTTTTCTTAAAAATCGGAAAGAGACAACTACCTAAGATAAAACAATTAACTTTCCTGAAACTGGAAAACTAATGAATAAATGGTCAAAGGATATGATCAAAGAGTTCTCAAAAGAAGAACTACAAACCACATGAAAGAATGTTCCAAATGGCCAGGACAGATTGTTGCTGTAGAGTCACATGGGATCAGATGCTTTTGCTTAACTCGTTTTCTTTATGAAAAGGTAGGGTTTGATTCTTTGGATTGGGTCTGAGACAATCCAACAAGTGAATCCAGAAGTGAGAGTGAAAACACATGGCATCAACAGAAAAAAATTTTTTTTTAGGACAAAGGGGTTTCAGGGGGCTAGATGACTCAGTAGATCGTCAGACTGGAAAAATGAAAGTCTTGGGTTTACACCTGATCTCAGACACTTTCTAGCTGGGTCCTTGGGCAAGTCACTCAACCCCAACTGCCTAGCCTGGTAATGGCAAACCTATGGCAAAGGTGCCAAAGATAGCATGTGGAGCACTCTCTATGGGCACACCCACAGTCACTGGCCAAAATTTGTTCATAGAAAGCCAGAAGGATTCAGGATGAAGCTATTCCCCTACCCCTCTCCAGGTGCCTGAGGCCATTTTTCACATGACCTACCCCTCTGCCCAGCATTTTCTCGCTCGCCTGTCTGGGTAAGGTGTGGGGTGTGTGGGTGTGGGTGTGTGTGTGCAGATGGCAGGCTGTTGAATCTGTGGTAAAGGTGATGGAGTTGGAGGGGAGCTAGATTTGAGAGGAGCATACCTCATGGCATAGCACGTAGCTAGAGGGGAGTAGAGCACTAGGGCAACTCTCTCCCCCCTCTACCTACACACCTCTCATCACCTGCCTCTCTGCCCAGCAGCCCAATGGGAGTGTTTCCTCCCTCCCCTGGCTGGGGTAAGAGGAAGACTGGGGAGGCAGCAAGGTACTAAGAGGGGGGAGTGGGAGGTGTCTGTTTAGGGGGCAGTTTAGGGGGCAGAATGGGGGCAGGACACAGCACTCCATCTCTAAAAGGTTTGCCATCACTGACCTAGTTCTTACCACTCTTTTGCCTTGGAACTGATACTTAGTATTGATTCTAAGACAAAAGATAAGGGTTTTAAAATAAGATCAAACAAGGGGACATTTGGTAAATAATACCAATTATAAGCAATGTTTGTGTTTTATACCAGTTAGATTTAAGTAAACAAGTGCAATTGATGTTTGAACAAATACTGATTTTGGACAAGTATTTTGGATACTAAGCTTAGAAAACGAGAAAATAAATTTTCAGCTATCTTTCTCTTTAGTTAATAAAAATTATAAATTACACCAAGCAACTAAGAGCTTTAGAGCTTAAATTAGAAGAGCACTTCTGGGGGTGAGTGCTTTTAAGGTAAACATTCTCTAATGACTGTCCAAATGTGGACAGTATTGATATCATTAACAATTATTCATGTTTCTATTGCACTTTAAGGTTTACAAACCATTTTCTTCATAAACATCATATGATCTTGGTAATATAAATATTATTACTCCAATTTTTAAAGGTAATAAAAAATGGGATCTTAGAGTGATTAAGTAATTTATATATCTGGAAACTGACAATGTCTATCAGAGAAGCTCCAGGTTCTCTGTTCACCTAATTTCCACAATCTACCAAGGCACTTTCCATAACCTAGTCATCAGTGCACAGTTTGACAGGTTTTGGGAAACTCCACAAAAGGCCCCAATATTTAGAGGTATATATTTCACAACTAACTAATTTGTCTCACAGTTTTACAGCAGTAGGAGTTAGGAAGCAATCTTGACCAGGCTATAGGGCTATATGGCCAAAACATTTAAAAGGATCTTCCTTGTACTCTACCAAACATCGTCGTTAGCTCAGATCCTGTCCTCCAAACTAAAATTTGATTCTATTATTTGTTCCTGTACAAAGTCTGATACCTAGCCCTAGGTCCTTAGACACTGGTATACTTGTGTAGCATGAAACTAGTCCTTGCAATCTCGGTCATTCCTCAACCTCACAGACTACTGAAGGATGAAGGTGAGCTGGGAAACAGTGCTGGTAGACATTTCCAGGAAGAGGGTATGCAAGGTGCCATGATATGAAAATTCATAAAGGCAAGATAATAAGAGACTCAAGAATAGTTCAGATTTCCAGAATGTAGAAAACCTGGAACAAGAGTACAAGGTAGTAAAGGATATTACTAAACGTCTTTCACAACACTGATATTGAGAGTTCCTTCTTCTCTTCCAACTTTTATCCAACAAAGACCTATGTCATTTATGAAACTAGTCACCTTGACCACAAGACCCATATTTCTAGCATTATTGTAAAATTCTCCTAACTGATCTCTTGAACTATCACTTACCTCCAAACCAACCTGTCCATACTAGTAGAATGACTTTCCAAAATCTGGGTTTTGCAAGAAGTCCCATTCAATGTCTCTATATCTCTTCTATTTTTTTTCTTCCCTTTCTATTCCCATCGTCAATTGCTAGATCTAGCAAGGAAAGCTATGGGAGTAGATGGGAGCAATAAAAAAGAATAAGGAAAAAATTATTTGGTTCATTCAGGAAATAAGAGAAGATAGGAACTTGATAGGAACAGAGGATATGTTCTAAGAAGCCATGGGGAGAGAATTCCTATTACGATAGCTCTTAAAAAAAGAAGTAGAGTACCTGGGTCCTACATACCTATTCCAGCAAAATTATAATGCTTATAAAATTGATGACTTAAGAAATACAATGATAAAATTGAAGTTAAGTGATCTCCACCCCAAGAGTTTGCCAAAAAGACAGCCAGAAATCCACAGGCAATAGGAAAAGTGGCTCTAGCAATGAAAGCCCAGGACAACTAGAAATTGCAAGTCTATATATTTAAAAGCAGCAGAAGTCAAGCCCTCCCCTGACAAAGTTCCAGCATAAACAACTCGGGAGGCCTGAGAAGCAGCAACCGTCAGGAATACAACACAGCTTGTATGGCTTAAAAGGAGCAAGGAACCACAGATTCATCCTAACAGGCCAGGACCAAAGGCATTAAGGTCTCTAACTTTCTGACAAAGGTGCCAGTTAGGACTCAAGATGCAAAGCTCAGAACCTCAAAGATCCAAAAAGCTAGAGTTCTGATCATGGGAAAGCAGAGGTCAATGCAAAAACCCAGAGGACCCAGCAGGACACCCTGATCCAAATAGGAGGCAGATAGCAGAGTCTAGCCCTGGCTTGGTCCCCCAAGCTCCCTTTTTCAATTTCCTAAATTGGGAACTTAATTCCTAATTCAAGGACTAAAACTAGAGATAAGTAAATCTAACACTGACCAATACAAAAAAAATTAATACAAATCTAGATATCCATAAAAATAAGAGTAGTTTCACAATAACTTCAAGCAGAGGCTTAAAGGGGAAAAGGCATTTTTCTAACACTATCTAAATATTTAGATAAAAATTTAAAAAAAAAGAAAGAAAGTTAGAAAGGAAAAAACCAGAAGGAAAATAAATATCTTACTTAGAACAAGATAGTAGTAAACTATATACCCAACAAATGGACTCCCTGAAAACAATAAACCAAAGAGAAATCAATGACTCCATGAAATAGGAATATTCAAACAAAATAAAAAGCCAGGGAAAAAAATGAAAATGTAAAGATATCTAATAATCAAAAAATACTGATGTAGAAAGAAAGTCATTTGAGTTTGACACTACTGGTTTTAGAGGTAATCTAAGGCACCTCCTTAAGTTCTATCTTTGTATCTAAATATATAACCCGAAAAGCAAAGATCTAAGACACTACATTTTCAAGAAATCACCACTGAAATCTGATAAGATCTATTAGAACCTAATTGGAACCTAAGTACAGAAAGAATGAATCTACCCATTTACCTGCTGAAAGGAACTCAAATGGAAAAAGTGCTAAGAATTTCATAGCCAGAAAGAAAAAAAAAACTAGTAAGCATCCAAAGACAAGTAGTCCAAGTACATCTACTTTCAGAATCCCATAAAATCTGGTAGTTTCTATAATAAATAAGAGGAAATCCTAGAATACAATATCCCAAAAGGCACACGAGAAATTTACATTGAAGACTACTGACCCTTCCAAGCCGTATCATTCTCCAGGGAAAAACAAAAATAAAAACAGGCCCTTAATGGAATAAGGGACGTTTAACCATTTCTGATGCAAAGAATGATATGATTCTCATAATTGGAATATGTGAAAAGTCAAAAACATGGAGGAAGGGATGGACATTGATGAACTTTATTGTTATTTGAAACAAACTAAAAAATGGTTATAAACAATATATATTACTCCCCTCCCAGTTGATTATTTTTAAAAATATCAAACTTTAAAGTGGAGATAAAAGAAGGGTTAAAGGCTTAAAGAGGAAGGGTAATAGCAGGAACAGATTAATCACAAACAAAACAAATTCAGTTTCTGAATAGAAGGAGGGATATTTATAGAGAACTTAAGGAGGTGCCTAAGATTGCCACTTAGACCAGTGATGTAAATACAAATGAGGGCTGCTAATCCACAAATAAGGATCCCTGTGGGCTGCATAAGGACCTAGCATTAAAATGCAAATGTTATTTATTTTGTCATATTTCCCAATTACTTAAAAATAAACAAACAAACCTTAACTCCACTTTAGAATCAATACTGTGCATTCATTCCAAGGCAAAAGAGTGGTAAGGGATAACAACTAGTGTTAGGTGACTTGTCCAGGGCCATACAGGTAACAAGTATCTGAGGCTAGATCTGAACCTAGGACCTCCAACCTTCAGGCTTTATTCCACTGAGTTACCTAGCTGTCCTTCCCAATTATATTTTTACCTGGTTGGGGTACACTTGAGATTGCTGAGTCTGCTACTCTGTTTTAAACAATTGGGAACTATCTGAACAAATTGATATATGAATGGAATACAATACATTATTATGCTATAAGAAAAGATCAAACAGGTGATAGAACCTGGCCACTGTTTGTATTTGTTTTGCTTGACTTGGATTATTTTTTATACAAGGATTTTCTTTCATTCTTTCTTTTTTTTGTTGTTTATTAAGGGGGAGGGGGGAATATAGTTGAAGAAGGGGAGGGGAGTAGGGTGGTTAGCAATAGTAATCCAAAAAAAGAAAGCCATCATAATATTTTTTAAAATGAAGAGAGAAGGAAATTCAGAAGCACAGACAAGTTGTACAAATGAAAGTAATATGAAGGTACTTTTTAAAAATCAAAAGCAAATAGTAATATTAGGAGATTCAAGATTTCACACAGAATATTTTTTTCTATTTTGCTATGTATATAAGAATGTTATTTTTCTTGTTATAAATTTTTTAAAAGTTCATAGGAAATAAGACTGGTTAGAATTATGAGGAAAAATTGAAATTTAATGTTTTGATATTTGTAGGAAAAGAACTAGATATAGGTTGGTAGAACAAGGTTTCAAATTCTGGTCATCATAGATGATCCGTATTTGGCCATGGGCACAGGCTTATGAGAAGTCATAAAAAAACTACATTAAGAAAGGGAATTTAAGGGGCCGGTAAGTGGCTTAGTGGATAGAGTGACAGGCCTGGAGTCAGGGAACTTGTGTTCAAATCTGGCCTCAATATATTTCCTGGCTGTGCAACCCAGAGCAAGTCATCTAACTCCTTGTCTAGCCCTTGCCCTTCTGTCTCACAAGTGTTATGGAAGGAGGGAGAGAGCAAAGGAGGAAGGAAGAGGGGAAAAGGGCATTTAAAGAAAAGAAATATTTCTAAAAAATTATAATTGATAAAAGACCAGATGTTGTGAAAAATGATGAAGAGGTCAGAGATAGTTTGGATGTTTTGCTTTAGAGTTAAATTGTGAGAAGAAAAGGGATATAGTTAAAAAGATGAGGACAAAAGATAAATTGCTAATTTCAAATACAGGTGAAAAGGTTTTACATATAAAAAAAAATCAGACAAATCAGATTAAGTAAATAATCTTTGCATTAAAAAATCTCTGATAAGGTTCTTATTGCCAAGATACACAGTGAAAGCAACATAAGTACATAAAATCAAGAACTATTCTCCAAAGGAAAAAAAATTAATATTAACAAGCATTTTTCAAAAGAAATGCAAACTATTAAACTTAAACCACATAAAAGAGTGTTAAAAATCAACAATAAGAGAAGTGAAGATCATATCAACTCAGAGGTTTTTTTACCACATCAAAATGCAAAGATAGAAAAGCTGGAGAAGCATTAGAGAAAGATTCACCAAAGACAAGCTTGCGTGGCTGATGTAACTGTGAACTAGTCCAACCATTCTAGAAAGCAGTTTTGAATTTTGCTTTACAAAAACTAGCGAATATAAAGAGTAGTGAGGTGGTTTAATGGATTAAGAGCTAGGCCTAGAGATGGGAGGTCCTGGGTTCAAATCTAACCTCGGACATTTCTAGAGATATGACCCTGGGCAAGTCACTTAACATCAGCTGCCTAGTCCTTACTGCTCTTCTGCCTTGGAAGCAATATACATTACTGATTCTGAGACAGAAGATAAAAGGTTCGTGTTTTTTTGTTTTTTTAAAGTGGCTACCATGTCTATATATACCTTCTGACTCAAGAGAACTATATACCTTAAGGCAGTGATGGCGAATCTTTAGAGATTGAGTGCCCAAACTGTAACCTTCACACCCATGTGAGACCCAATCCTCCTTACCCCTGACAGGGAGGAAGGAAAAGCTCCCATTTGGCTGCTAGACAGAGGGGCGGAGCATGTGAGAAATGTCCTCAGGGATGGTGGAGAGGGGGAGGGGAGCAGCCCCCTCCAGCACACAAGCCATAAGGCATGTACCTCAAGACAATCAAAAAGTCAGAAAGAAAGTAACATTAATACAAAAGAAGAGGGCCACTATCTAATTTCTTAAAATGTGTAGAAAAGGAAATTCAGAATAGAGTACAGGCAAGAGGTACACATAAACCAAAACTTAATGGTAAAATTTTAGTGGTAGCAAAAAATGGGAAACAAGGTAGGTGCCTATTATTTGGGAAACAATTTACAGATGATGATATGTAAAGTAACAGAATACTGCTGTTCAGTTGTATCTTTCTCTTTGTAACCCCATTTGGGATTTTCTTGGCATAGATACTAGAATAGTTTGTCATTTCCTTCTCCAGCTCATTTGAGAAATGAGGAAACTGAAGCCAACAGGGTAAAGTGATTTGCTTAGGGTCACACAGCTAGTGCATGTTGGAGGCCAGCTTTTAATTTCAGAATGAGTCTTCCTGATTCTAGAGCAAGCACATTATCCACTGGACCCTGTAGCTGTCCAGGAAAATATCAGCATGCCATAATAAAGAATGGATACAAAATCTTTAGGTAAGGATTGCAAGCTCTATATACGAACATAAGATGCAAAATGAAGTAAGCAGAAGCAAGAAAACAATAAACACAATGACAACAATAAAGTAAATAGAAAGAACAAAATAACAAAAAACTCAATGACCCATAGCTGCATGGAAAGAGTTGAGAAACATTAAGACACTGAATAGCCCTCTTCTTTGGAGGTATGGGAAATCAACAGGTGTGGAACATTTCATATAAAGACCTATGGTTGTGTCAGTTTTGTTCATCTACTTTTTGATCCTTTTTTATTCTGTTACAAGAAATAGCTTGCCGAGTAGGGGTCCTGTTTATTTCTTTTTTTGTTTTTAATGGACTAAAAGCTCTCATAAAAGTAAAAGCTTTTAGAATCATGTTTCCTAATTCCTCCAACTACCTATCATTGAAGAATAAACTATTTAGGATCATAGACCTGGAGTTGGAAGGCACTTAAAAGGCAATCTAGTCTAACTGAATTTTGCAGATAAGGAATATAAGATGATATAAGGAGATGATGTGACTTGGCCAAGGTCACAGAGGGAATAAATTGTCCAAAGTGAGTATGAATGTCTGATTCCAGAGAAAGTACTCTTCTAACACTGCACTAGTATTGCCCCATTTGCAATTTTTCTTCTATGGAGGGTCATGATGATCAAATAAGGTCATGAGTACCAACAGAATATAGCAGTAACAGTAATATCTGGATTCAGAAACAAACAAATGCTTTCTTTCTCATGAAGAAATTATTGCTTTGAGCATGAAGCTTCAAATTCCACAACTACATTTCTGGTGTGCACTAACATTAAATAAGTAGTACATTTCATTCATGGAATCACTTTGTTACCGGGAGCCGCTCCATAAAAATTTAGGCAGCAACTTTCTATTGTTTTCAATAGTTTTTTTCAATGTTTGACACTAAGCGACAAAACTAAAGTATGAAGTAGTTTGATAACAAGATCCTAACCAAATTATTTATTCCCTTTGATCCAATAATCTTGATACTATGATTACAACCCTAGTAGTGTTATAAATGGGAGAAAAGACCTGTTTATAATGAACTATTATAACTAGTTGCTATAGTGAATAGAGAGGTGGATATGGAGCTGGAAAGGCCAAAATTCTAATACGGTAGTATCCTTTAGTGGCTATATGACCCTTAGCAAGTCACTCAGTTTGTTCACCTCTAAAATTGTGGTGATAACAACAACCACCAGACAAGATTACTGTGAGGATCAAAAGAAACAACATGTGTAAAATACTTTGCAAACCTTAAAGTGATATGTTACCTATTATTAGCAATTCCAATTATTAAAAAAATTATTATTTCCAATTAAGAAATATGGAGTCATAAGAACAAAAACAGAAAGAGGCACACTGACTAAAACTATATATATAATTTTATTTTTTAAAACCCTTACCTTCCACCTCAGAATCAGTACTATGTATTGGTTCCAAGGCAAAAAGAGTGGTAAGAGCTAGGCAACAGGGGTTAAGTGTCTGGGCCAGATTTGAACCTAGGACCTCCCTAGGATCTATCTCTAGGCCTGGCTCTCAAACTACCGAGTTACCCAGCTATCCCTTAAAACTATATGTATTTTAAAGAATTTACTGGTTATTTTGATGCAACACCTTTCCCAACAAGTATCCAAACTATACCTTTCTCCTTTTCTTATTTAATAACATGCTTCGGGTATATCTTCCAAAGTGGAATTCCTGGATAGAAGCAAATGAATTTAACTTGCCTAATTCCAAACTGGATTTCTCCAGAACACTTCAAAGCTTTTCATCAGTTATTTAGCCTGCCTCTTTCCATAGTTCCTCCAAGGATGAGTTTTCTCACTTCACTTGATGGATAATGGAAATAATACCTTAAGATTGTTCTTGCTCTGATTTTTTTTTTGGGGGGGGGGGGTAATTCTGAACATTTATTTTACATGGTTATGGATGGTTTCTATTCCTTTATCCTTTAGTCTCCTTCCTGGAGGAGGGCTCTTAATCTTATAGATTTTCAATGCTCTAGAGATTTGGGGTGTCAAGATTTCTTTTATAGATATTTAATACAAAGATTGTCCCCATCTATATCTGAAAATCCTTCTGATTTTATCTGTATTGATATCACTTATTTATTTATTTAAACTTTTTTTCAGTTTATGTCAATGAAGTGTGTGTGTGAGAAAAGATCAATGATATCATCTATATCAGAAAATGAATTCTTCACAAGAACTGTAAGAAATTTAACAATCACATTATGTGCTTACACTTTTATTGCTAGTAGTAGCACCACTCATATGTGTATATAAAATATAATTTACCATAATATATATTTATCTCCAGATCCAGCTCTCTATTTACAATAGCGACTAGTTATAATAGTCCATTGTATCTTTATCCCAATAATTCAGACATCTCCCACTTCATTCAAAAAAATGTATACTATCTATATGCATATTAAATGCATATTAAATAGTACTCACATATAACATATGTGTATACATATATACACATATACATATTATAATAGTGACAGTATTCACTATAAAAGGTTTTTAAACAATCTAGGAATTGATTTTCAATTTTTGAAGTTCTATTCCTTTGGTTTTTATATTCCTTAATTACTTTCTTTATTTTTTTTAATTCTTACTTATCTTAGTAACAACTGAGTGAGAAGGACAAACGGTAGGCAATTAGGGTTAAATGACTGCCCAGGGTCATGCAACTAGGACGTGTTTGAAGCCAGGTCTTCCTGACTTCAGACCTGATGCTCTATCCATTGTACCACCTAGCTGCTCCTATTACCTTAATTTCTGAACATATTCTTTGACCATTCTCTGTCCAGTCATTCCTTACCATGAAGAATTTAAAAGAAAACAATCAGTTCAGCTAAATTAACGAATGCCCTGAGTGACTTTGAGACTATTTGTAATATTCCACAATTCTGAAAAGGGAAGAGGTTCATTTTCTCACCTCTTCTTGGAGACTGATTTTTAAATCATTTGATTACCTTTCAACTCTAAGGATTCAAAAAAGAAAACAAAAACAAAGAAATAACAACAAAAACAACCCATACCTTTCTAAGGAGTGTCAAATCCCCTTTCTTGGGCATAAATCCAGGGTCCAAATCATTGGATTCAAGGAGCTTTTTTGTAGGCTTCCTCTGACGCTTACTTTCATAATTTCCTGAAATATAATTTCTCCTTATTAGCTTAACATAAAGATTGACAAAAAAGCTAGGTAAAAGCTATTAATTTTTCAAGTATAGTACGATAAGTCAAATCCAACTTATACCCAGCATCACATTTATGAGTATACTCAAATGATTCAATCTACTTTAAGTAGGTTTTCTCTCTCTCTATTCACTATCTGAAAAACCAGCCTCTATGTAGTATAAAAAGAACAGTAATAAATATATCTCTAAAACACATCAGCTAAAAGGTAATATTGTCTCTACTAAGACTATAGTACATTTGTGTTTAAATTCCTTTTTTTCACACAATTTTGTGTAGTGTTGAAAAAATTTGCTTTCCCCTAAATCTGAACCCTGAAATGATTCCAGAACACATAGGGCCATTAAACATTTCAATGGTGCTAAATATTTATTGGTCTCTTTTTGCCACATCTGTTTCTCATTTGAGCACAATTCACATTGGACAAGAGATATCAAAAAATGCACCTAATATGCTACAATACTGAGATGACCGGAAAACCCTAAATATCTCTGTATGTTCCTTTACCTCTTCTCCTAACACTTGTTCAGAAAATGTACCACTATTACTAGCATTTTATTAAGTTGATTTAATGTAAGTCATTGGAACAACTCAAGCTCATTACTCAAACACTCGTATTTTACAGTTGTCTGACAAGTGAGGTTTGGAAAGCACAAGTGACAGGTTCAAAGTCACCAACTAAATTAGTAGTAGAGTTGAGACCAAATCAAACCAAATGCTCCTGACTCTCAATCCAATATTTTTTACACTCCACATAGAATTAGTTCATTCCACATACTCCACACATTCCTTACTTGGTTTCAATGAAGGCTCTTCTGAATCCAGTGAAGACCAAGAAGAAACTTCACGTGTGATTGGCACAGACAAGGTCAGTTCTGGCAATTCTGCATTTCCACCTCCAAGTTCAGACTGACCTATTGGTCCTTCCAAAAATGGAGCCTCTCTCTCAAGAACAGGCGGATCCTCTTTGGTTGAAGAGCTCTCTTCCACTGGCTTATTCTGGAGATCAGTGCTAGGTTGACACTGTGTAGTCTGAACTTCATTTTCTTTTAAGGAACTTACCTAACAACAATGAAAAACAATCAAAACAGCCAAGTTTATAGGATGAAAATAAAAAATTGTAAAAGCATATATCAAAGAGCAGTTGAAAAAAGATTGTAAAGAATTCATACTCACCTTTGGCAACTGTTCCTGTACCTTCTTTTGTTTTTTCTTGGGGGCAAATATCTGGTCATATTTTTCTGTATATTCCAGAAGCCACTTGCTTGGTTTCCTAAGACGTTTCTTCTCTGAGTGCGCAACTAAAGAAGAAAAAAAAACAGAATCAACACTGAACCCCAAAGCATGAAACCATTTTCCTTAATTTTCAAGTTCCTCTATAAGATATTAACATTACTTGTAACTTTTTTTCCTTCACAAAAACTTATATTCATGAAGGTTAAATGTGAAATGTGAAGATTTCCAACAAACTAGAAAAGCTTTGAGTGATACCCTATCATATTGTATGAGGACCAAAATAGTTAAGTACATCATCACAAGTTGAAAGGTGATACATTTTTTGGCAATAGCAATTTGATGAACCTAATTACTAAAAAGTTGCAAGGATCACAAAATATAATTAGTGGTGAAAGTACCCAAAATGATGAAATCACACATATTTTGAGATATGATGAAGCAGGAGACTTTTTCTTCAGGATTGAATTTGCATATATTCAAGCACCAAGGTAAATGATATGAAATTTTGAAATACTTTTGTTAAAAGGAAAAAGACATGTAACTAATTCCATAATCTAGGATACAGAATTGTCTTCCTCAAAAATTATTCAACAGATCCAAGTAAAACTTACAAAAAATACTTAACTACAATTTCTACCTTTAAATTTTCTACGTGCAATTGAAAATGTGTTTAAAGTAAGAATATACCACAACCCAGTGAGGTTAAGTGCTATCATTATCCTCATTTTACAGAAGAGGAAACTGAGGTCAAGTTAAGTGGCTTGCGCAGGATCACAAATTAAGTTCCTTAACCTCTAAACAAACAATTAAGCTTAACAAAATATATCCCAACCTCCAAGAGGATAAATGGTAGGATAGAAAAAACACTGATTTTGGAGTCAGAGGTCCTAGGCTTTGATACCAGTTTTGTATTTAACAGCTGCAACTTGGGCAAGAATCTTTGCTTTTCTGGACTTGGAGTAGATGACCCTTGAAGTTTGTTCCAGATTCAAATGTTATGAATCTTACTCAATTACTACAAATGTGTTCTTTGAAAGGTGTCAATTTCCAGAAATGACAATTAAATATAAAAGATATCCAAAAACATATTTTTAAAATTCTATTACACATCTAGAAAGCAGTTCATATAGCTATATAATCCTACTCCCTTAATTACACAAGAGAAAATTGAATCAGGGCCTATCTATTTTGCCTTTTCTTTGAACAGCTATACAATCCCAAAATCATATAGCAAATAAGGAGTCAGAGACAGGACTTAAATGCCTGCCTTTTAACTCCAAGTCTAGTGTTCTTTCCCACCAGTATGCTACCTCTACTCCCCCTTTAGTCCCTTTGGTAGGAAAGGTACTCATAATATGTACTTTTATTCCTTAAAGTACATGGTTTCTAATTAAACCAAGTCCTGAGTGAGAAAATTTTTACAAATATCTCTTGTTATAACTCATCACATGTCATAAACTCCATAATAATAATATATTTGTGTTATCTGACATTACTACCTTACTAGGCTTAAGTTTCAAAACAAAAGATCCATCTTATTTGTACCCTCCACAGGCTCTAAAGCACAAAAACTTGCATATAGAATTTTTAATTTTTAAAATTTATAATTTTTAATGATTTTTATTAATTTTAATGATTTTAATAAATGATAGGAATTGCCTATTTTCATTGAATACTAAAGCAGAAAATGAAGAAATTAAGAAAATTAAGTCTAGAGGTCAGGTAATTTGTTCAAAATCACATAGCACACTTGGAATATAAATCCAGTTCTTTTTGACCCTAGAGAAATGGTTTTTTCCCACAATGGCAGCAATTTTACTCATAAGGCTTGCAGGGTGCTTTCCTCTGAACAGCACTGGGGAAGGGGAAGGGTTAGCAGAGAGTAGAAATATTTTTGTCATCTTATATAACTATGACTCAGATGTAAAATCTAATTATTTATATGAACATCTTAAACACATATGGTACTAACTTAGAAGCAGTTCAAACCAGACTACATGAAGATTTTTGCCCAGAACTTGGTAAAGGACTGTAGGGTTTAGAGGTAGAGAGAGAAATATAGAGATTAAATACTGCAGGTATATCATCTCAGAGTTGGGAAGATCAAAGTTCAAAAAAGAGAACTGGCTTGCCTATAGTCAAAAAGCCAGACTTCAAATACAGATATTCTGACTCTAAGTTTTCCCCCCACCCCACTACATATAAAGATAGTAATATAGTTACCAGTTCTGAGGACTATCCTAATACACGGTCTCTTTGTTCCAAAAGCAAAATTAACAAATAAGGTCCACAACAGAAACTCATTTCTTTCCCTTTAATTTAGTTCTTACTACTAGAAAGAACATTTCTATTTCAGCACAGACTTTATGTTTTCTGCAATTCAAACACTAAAGTCAATGCTTCTGTCAATTATACTGATTACTTGTTATGTGGTAGCTAGGATTTTATATAGCACTGGTTTTCAAAGCACTGAGTACATATTGCTTCATTTGATCCTGACAACACCACTGTGAGAGGTTAAGTGCTCTCATTATTATTATTCCCAAATTTATAGATGCAGAAAATGAGTCTGAGAGGATCAGTGACTTGCCCAAGCTCACAAAACTAGAAAACACGAGGAAGGATTTGAACTCAGATCTCGCTGACTCGAAATCTGGCATTCTTACCCCCACTGTGCAACCTAGCTATTGCTACTGTCAACATATCTAATTTTACACTACAATTGCAAAATTATTGCAGGCTGTCATTCCCATATTTCCCAACATTCCAGATGGAATGGCAACTCAGGGGAGTAAAAGAATAAAAGTAGGGATGGAGAGAGAGACTAGATATTTCCACCCAGGTCAGTGCTTTCAGGAAAGAAAAGTAAGGGAGGGAGATCAATGGTCTTAGAACAGCCAGAGACCTGGGTTCCAAGCCCCAAAAGCCACTTACTAGCTAAAAGACTTGGAAAGTCATCTCATTCCTAGGGGATTCAGTTTTTTTATCTGAAAAATAAGGGAGTTGTGAACTACTAAACTAAATTATCATATGCACTGGAAACCAAGGTTTCTGAATCAGATATCTTTACATAGTTCCATAAGAGAGTTGGTGGGCAATGGTTGTGGTGAAAAGATGAGACATCAATAACAGCTGCTTTTGGTTTTTTTTTTTAATCCTTACTTTCTGTCTTAGAAGCAATACTGTGTATTTGTTCTAAGGCAGAAGAGCAGTAAGAGCTAGGCAATGGGGGTTAAATGACTTGTCACAGCTAGGAAGTCTCTGAGGCCAGATTTGAAACTAGGACCTCCCATCTCTATGCCTGGCTCTCAATCCACTGAAGCACCCAGCTGCCCCCAAGTTATAGTTGTTTTTTTAAAGAAACAAAAAACAAAAAATAAAGTTGGCTTAGATCAAAAGTTCTTATCCTGATGGTCTATAACTTCTTGTCATTTTTAAAGAAACATTTTGATAACATTATTCCAATACAATTAGCTTCCCTTTTTATCCTGTGGATTTTATGCCTTTAAAAATATTATTCTGAGAGAGATGGTTAGGGAGTCGAGACTGTCTGAAGAGTCCATGACACAAAAGGAATTAGGTCAATGGTATCAAACTTAAATGGAAATAGGAGCTACTAATCTCTCAAGGCACCCACCAACTTAGAAAACCAGATATTAATATTTTCTGTGTTTTCTTGCATTTTAATTTATTTTGTCACTGAAAAAGGAAACAGAAAACAACTCCAGTATCTTTGTCAAGAAAATCCCTTGGACAGTATTGGCATGCTATGGTCCATGAGGACACAACTAAACAACAACAAATTATTTTGTTAAACGTTTCCCAAGTATATTTTAGGCTGGTTTGTAGGTAAATGTTTTTAGCTGCATGTTTGACACCTCTGTTTGTTTAAAATCTCTTCTACTTCAACTAATTTATTATTCCATGAATGTTAGCTATTTAGGCTAAGCTTTGTGTACAGTCCTGTGATTTTATTGCTGTAGGAAAAATTCTCCTTACCAATGCATATTAACAAACTTTATGAAACTATTAAACTTAGATTCAGAATAACCTGAGGACACTCAAAGGTTAAATGATTGACTAAGTCAATGACCTGAAATGATATTCTGATTTGAAGGTAAGCCCTCTATCCACTATATTAGATTGCCTCTCAGCCTAACTTTTGCAATTAACTTTTAAAGTCACACTTATGGGAGATCAGGAAGAAGTAATCTGAAGAGAATTTTAAAATGTAAAGCAAAAGAGACTTGTGGCAAGATGGAAGAATGAACAGATCATAACTAAAACTACCTAATCTATATCACATAATATATGGTTCAAAGAACAGCAGAGAAATTGCCAGAGAAAAATGTATAGAATTACTAAAGAAATCAGTGAGTAACAAAGGGATCCCAGTAAACAAATACTATAGGACAAGAGTGAGGGGGAAAAAGCTCTGAAGAGGAAAAACTGGGGTTACAATAACTAAAACTATAGAATAGTGAGTGGCCATGAAAGGTGGTTTTAATTTACAGTACCAGATGTATAAGGCCTGAAATCTATGAACACTGAAAATAAGACTGATGAAAAAATAACAAGAGAACCAACTAAGTAAAAAAGATAATCGAAAATTTCAATGAAGTGGTAGATTTGATCTCAGGAATCAAAGTAGCTCAGGTATAATGAAAAAAACAGAAATGAAAGAAAAGAAAAAAATTTATCAGGACATATAATTGGAAGTTGATCTCATATTTTTATAATTTATAATTTTAACTGTTCAGGTTAACAAAACTAATAAAACATCTGAGGCAGAATTTCAACTCAGGTCTTCAAGATTCCAAGTCAGGCATTCTTACCCCACTACACCACCTAGTTATGATTGTCAACATCTAGTTTTACACAATGACTATAGAATTATTAAAGGCTGCCATATGGGAAACAAATCAGATTCAACATCAACTCAGAAGAGCAAAAGAACAAAGTAGGAATGGAGAGAGCCTAGATATTCACCCCCTAAGTGAGTACTTTCAGGGGAAAAAAAGTAAGGCAGTGATTCAGGCTGGGGGTGGAGATGGGGAGATGGTCAATGGCAGTAGAGCTAGGAGACTTGAGTAACAGTGAGCATTACTGATCTCCAGAAAAATACAAAGAAAAAAAAGCATTTGACCATAACATTTCAGGAAACATTATAAGAAAATTAAAATTAATTATAAATAACAGAATCAGAGAACTAAATACAGACCACAGAAAGAAACCCCAACTTTTAACTTACCTGGAAATACTCATCAAATTTCTGAAGTTCAGAGTCAAGGAGAGTATCCTGGAAGCAGCCAGGGAGAAGTAATTTACATAAACACCCCAATTCAAAGAACAAGTTTTTTCAGAAAATAGAAATGAAAAGTATTGGTTGGCAGGTTCTACCAAAAGCAAGGACTGGCATGTAATCCAAAAATTAACTCTCCTACAAAACACAGCATATAGTCTATCAAGAAAAAAGGGGATGAATTAGAAAGAGAATAATCTAGAATTGAACACAAATATGGAATTAAAGAAAATTTGGATGGTTACAAAGTTTTTGGCAGGTAGTTTTGGGGTTGAGGGAAGGGAGGGGCTGTGTTAGCAGAGGGAGTAAAAATAGAAACTGGTATATATAACCTCATGGTAGAAAAAAATTAAAAACAAAAAAACCCAAAATCTCATGTAAGGAAAGCTAAATTGAATTAAACTTTGAACACTAATGAGATGATTTTTAAAACCCCAGGAACATAAAAATATCTAAAGCATATTTTTGCAGATTCAAAATCTATTATGTATCAAGTGAATCCAAAGGAGAGTTGCAATTATAGTTTCAGATAAGGCAATAGTTGCTCTTAAGAAATAAACAGGAAAATCACACTATGATTCAAGAAACCACAGATGAACATTGATACAATGATATGTTTAGAGTTGGAAAGAATCTGAGCTCATCTAGTTTAACCCTCATTTTATATGAGGAAAATGAAACCTAGAAAGCTTAAATCACCTCATTCAAAACATGACATAGGCAAGTAATTCAGAGGCAAGATTAGAACCCTGGTTTCTTGAATTCCAAGTCTGTTTTTGCCACTGTACCCAACTTATTTATCTGAAAAACACTAAAGAAAGAACCTTTTACTTATAAAAGTAACATATCAAAAAAGCCTTCCAAATAAGATCAGGAGTGAAGCAAGGTTCCCCACAATTACATTGAGATAAATAGCTTTACTAAAAGGAAAAAGACACAAAATAACTTTCCCAAACCCATCACCATTTCTGTATAATACTGACAAAAATCTGGGAAAGAAGAATGATAAATATCACATAACAGAACAGTATTAAACATCTAGGAGTTAAACTACTAAGTCACAACTACCAATTAATTTTCATAGAAATAAAAAGCCATGAAGGACTTGGAAAAACATTAAATTTTCATGACTGCCCCAATGCTGACACAGTAAAAATGATATTAATCAAATTGATAAACAGATTTCACACTATACTTATTCTATTACCATGGCAATAGTTAACAGAATTATGAAAAAAAAATTTTTTAAGTACACATACTTTAAAGGAATAAAAGGATTTTTACATTATCTAGTCTAAAACATCCAAAAACGCAACAACTTGGAAAATAATTTGGTTCTGAATTTTTTTTTTACCTTTACCTTCTGTCTTAGAATTGTATGTTGGTTCGAAGGCAGAAGGGCAGTAAGGGCTAGGCAATAGGTTTAAGTGACTTGCTCAGGGTCACAGAGCCAGGAAGTTGTCTAAGTCCAGATTTGAACCAAGGACCTCTAATCTCTAGGCATGACTCTAAATCCATTAAACCACCTCACCACTACCACCACCACCACCACCACCACCACCACCACCACCACCACACCTCCCCCCCCCTAGATTTTTTAAAAAGCAAAGTTTAATCAAAGAATAGTCAAACAAAATTTAGGAAGCTATATGAACAGCATCAAGTCCAGCAGAACATAATTCATCATTTAAGACTTCATGTCAAAGCAGGAAGACAGGCTTTCAATTTATAGCATATATCAGGAATTTGGTTCTACATGATAATTTCCAAGTGTCTAAGTCATTTTTTAAAAAATGGTTCTTTCTCACAACTGCGAAGAGGGAATAAATTTAAAACTAGTGGGGATAAAGCAGTGGGGATAGGAACAATATTACAATAAAGAAAGCCTGTGAGGATATGGTAGCAAAGGAGCACTCATCTAGTCAAACTGCAAATTGCAGAATCTTTAGAGAACAATGTGTTATTACAACATCAAAATTACTAAAACAATCCTATCCCTTGACCTAATAGTACTGTTGTGACTATACCCTGAAAGTATCACATTTTTTAAAGCTATTTACACAAGAATTTCATAACAACAATATAGGCATTTACAAAATAAAACTAAAACACAAATTAGAAGCAATCTAGAAGTCCAAACAATAAGTGGCTTAAATTGTGTCAGTCATATAATGAAATATTATAATAAAATTAAGACCAAAAACTATAAGATATAGAAAGAAATCTGGAAAGAATCAGACAAATAAACACAAGGCAAAAAGTTAATCCTAGAAAAAAGGAATGCATATAAGCCACAATCCTAAGAAGAAAAGTAAATAAGAATAAATGAAACATCTTGATGAAGATAGAGCAGGTAATCAAATGGAAATTACCAAAGAGGCTTAATTTCTTATGAAATTTTTAAAGGAATATAAAATACTAGAAACAAAAGAGACCACTTAAATATAAAAAATTGGCAAATTTATAAACTACCAGACAAAACCACACTCCAAGCTATTAATATTAGAAATGCAAATTACAGCACTGATTCGGTTTCACTTCATATCTTACTAATTGGCAATAATGACTAGAACCAGTCAATAATGGAAGGGGGGGGGGGACTAAGTGTAGGGCTGTAACCAGCTCCAACTATTTTGGATGTAAATTAGACTCAACTGTTCATACCCATATATCTAGCAATCTCAGTACTAAATTGACAAGGAAGGTACTATAAACTCAAGTGTTCATAGAAACAATTTTAGGGATTGAAAAAAATAAGAAATGGCAATATGTCAGTCAATTGAAGAATGACAGAGTAAAGTATGTAAATATAACATATACTAGAAAGTAAAAAATGAAGATTGAAGTATTTAGAAAAACATGACTAAAGTTGTTAAAAGTTAATACAGAAGGGCAGCGAGACAGCAGTGGATAGAGCCAGGTCTAGACAGGAGGTCTTGGGTTCAAATCTGGTTCAGACATTTCCTAGCTGTGTGACCCTGGGAAAGTCACATAATACTAATTGCCAAACCCTTAACATTCTTCTGTCTTAGAACCAATACTGAGCAGCAATTTGAAGATAGAAGAAGGTTAAAAAAATGATTTCATTCAGAATAAAAGAACAATGATTTCAACAATGTATACTACCTATAAGAATCCAAACACTATGGCAAAAAAAAAATTGGAAAATGAGGGGTTACCCTCAATTGGGGAATGGCTGAACAAATTGTGGTATCTCTTGGCGATAGATTACTATTGTGCTTAAAGGAATAATGAACTGGAAGAATTCCATGTGAATTGGAACGACCTCCAGGAATGGATGCAGAGTGAAAGGAGAACCAGGAGAATATTTTACACAGAGACTGATACACTGGCACAATCGAATGTACTAGCAGCAATGCAATGATCCAGGATAATCCTAAGGAACTCATGAGAAAGAACACTATCCACATCCAGAGAAAGAACTGTGGGAGTAAAACAGAAGAAAAACTGCTTGATCACAGGGTTCAATGGGAATATGATTGGGGATATAGACTAAACAATCACCTCAGCACAAATATCAATAGTATGGAAATAGGTCTTGATCAATGACACATGTAAAACCCAGTGGAACTGCTCTTTGGCTACGGGAGGGGGGTATGAGGAGGGGAGGGAAAGAACATGATTCATGTAACTATGGAAAAATATTCTAAATCAATTAATTAAATAAACTTAAAAAAAAAAGAATCCAAACGCTAAGCAACTAAAAAAAGTAGTAATGGTTCAGAACGAATGGCATAATAATGATGCATACACAAAGCCATATGTGGTTTGGGCATCTGGTATTTTTGCTACCTATTGGACTCAACTGAGCAGTTCAAGGGAATGGAGGACACATTAATGTTGGGTTACAGAAAGGAAGTAGCCATGTCTAGAGGTACCTCAACTCCTTTGTTTGTTTGCATTTTCCCCTCTACCCTCTCAGTTACAGTTGGAGTTGGGTGACCAGAAGAGCTGCCATCACAGAGTAGGCCTTTACCCAGGTTATTTGAGTGGTAAAGTATGACATGGAAAATCTATATGGAATTGACACAGAAATCTATATCAAAAAGTTATTGTTCCCACCAGATCTATCAAATTGACTAAAATTTCTATCACAAGGTTATTAACATAGGAAAGATGGATATATTTACATCTTGAGTGGTACTATTTATAACAGCAAAAATTTGGAAATAATTCATAGTCAATGATTAAGGAATAGTTTAACAATTGTAGTGCATTAATATAAAGTAATATTACAAGACAATGAGGGGTGAACATGAATAAATAGGAAAGATTTGCATGAAATAATGCAGCATGAGCAAAGCAAAACCAAAAGAACATAAAATTACCACAATTTTCTAACTGAGAGCTTTAATCAAATCTTAGATTAAAAACATTAATGCAAAAAGGCAACATATACTTTGTCAAGAACTCTTATATTATTGTTTTAAGTTTTCCAGGTTTAAACATTGTGCAAAATTCAAATGATAAAATTACAACATGAATGACAAAACAGCAATGCAAACAAACAGAACAATGAAATAAAACAAAAAGCTGGGTAATAATAATGACTAACCCTGTCAAAGGAACACATTTTTTAAAATGTGCCCCTCTCTGGCTTACTTCAAGTGTGGCATTATGCATGTGGAATACTATATATTTTACCAAACTGTTGATGGGAAGAAGTTTTTTGTTTTTAATAACCTTTACCTTAGAATCAATATTAAGTACTGGTACCAAGGCAGAAGAGCAATAAGGGCTAAGCAATGGGGGTTCAGTGACTTGCCCAGGATCACACAGGTAGGAAGTGTCTGAGGCTACCTCTGAACCTAGGACCTCTCGTCTCTAGTTCTATCCATTAAGCTACTAAATAGATACCGTGATTTTTTTTTTAACAAATGGTGACCTTGATGGGTAGGGAAATTAGCAGTGATATATAGGAAATCAATATAATATAAAAACCAAAAGGTACCAATGAATTTTTTTAAGAGGATAGTCTGAAGAGGAAGCAGCTTGCTACTTGTCCTGCTGGAAACAATAAAATAGATTCATAAATGTTATGAGGCAGGAGATCTTGCAAAGGTCTGCAAAGAGGAATCAGAGTTATCAGTAATTGGCTGGTGGTTACCTAATGAGAAATACACTAAGGGAATCCTTTGTTGACCTGATAAGGAGAGATCTGCTATCTTCTCAGGGCATGAATCCAAGACATGACAGAAAACAGCAAGATTTGTCAGAAATGGCTGACAGTTGCCTATTCCTGGTAACTACTATGGACACAAATGATACTACCATAAGAAGAACCAAAAGAACCTATAAAATTTCTACTTTTGGGGGCAGCTGGGTAGCTCAGTGGATTGAGAGCTAGACCTAGAGACAGGAGGTTCTAGGTTCAAATCTGGCCTCAGATACGTCCCAGCAAGTCACTTGACCCCCATCGCCTTAGCCTTTACCATTCTTCTGCCCTGGAGCCAATACACAGTATTGACTCCAAGACCAAAGGTAAGGGTTTAAAAAAAAATTTTTTTTTATTACTACTGTTTTTTAAATGAAAACTTAAGGAAAATCTTGGGAAACAAAAATTAGGTAACTGTAAAGCAACATATACTTAATCACAATCTCTTCTATACTTTTTCATATAAGTTTTCCAGCTTTATACATTATGCATTATATAAGGAACCACAAGAGGGAAGCTAAAAATTACAGATTTGGATGAGAATAAGATGATGATATTAAGAAAATTAGAGATGGTTCTATTATAGTTACATATGAAGCCAAAAGATTCAGAAGAAAATGACAAATCTGGAAAGTGAACTACTTGTCAGAATATCTGAACGTGGATTTTAGATTCCTAGACTTCAAATTCCAAATTCACAAATAACAGGTCCCCAAGTAAAGCTAAAATAACAACAGATGACAATAAAGAGAAGATGGAAATGCTATTCATTTCATATGTTGCTTGAAAATGAGATTTGGATAAAAATGAACATAACAATAATGGCTAATATAGCATTGATATCAAAGATAATTAGGCAAATGATAAGAGAATCTTGGTTCCTCTTAATGAGGTCAAATCCAGATGATCTTCAGGTACTGAAATAATAGGAATATGTGGTTTCTGGCTCAGGGATCTTTCAACGGTCATGGCAATTAGGAGGAATACAAAAGCACTGCAGAAGAACAATTTTCCAAAAAGAGAGGAAGATGGAGCCTGCTACCTACAGGCTAAGTAGTTTGACTTAGAATCTTGCACATATTATTAAAAAGATAGTTAAAACTCTTTTTTTTGTATTTATGTATTTATAATATTTTTCCATGGTTACAAAATTTGTGTTCTTTCCCTTCCCTTGTTCCTCCCCACTCCCAGAGCTGACAAACAATTCCACTGGGTTATACATGTGACAGTTAAACCTTTTTTTGTAATAGGGAAGAATTGGAAATTGAGGATACATCCATCAACTGGAGAATGGCTGAACAAATTGTGGTACATGTTGGTGTCGGAATACTATTGTGGTATAAGAGATGTTTTCAGAAAAAGTTGGAAAGATCTGTGAGAACTGATGCAGAGCAAAATAAGCAGAACTGAGAGAACATTGTACAAAGTAAGAGTTATATTGCATGGTGATCAATTGTGAAAACTTGGCTACTCTCAGCAATACAATGATCTGGAACAATCCTGAAAGACTTATGATGTGTACTGAACATCTCCAGAGAAAGAACTACTGGAGTCGTTTTTCACATCAGTGTATTTATGGTTTTATCTTGGGGGTTTGATTATGTTTGAGTTTGCTCTTGTGACAATGACTACTGCGGAAGTGTGTTTTGTATTACAATGAAAATAAAAACTTTTAAAAAGAGAGTTAAGAGACATCTAGGAAAAGAAGTAGTGATTGCAAAGAGTATTTTTGGAACCAGACTAATTCTTACTTCCTTTTCTGACAGAATAATTAAACTAGAAGATCAGGTAAGTTCTTGCCCAAATTTTAGCAGATTTTTATAGTCTCAGAAGCGATTTCTGGAAAAAGTGGAGATTTGGAGAAAAAAAAAACCAAACACCCTTATCTTCTTAGAATTAATACTATCAGTTCCAAGGCAGTAAGCTATAAAAGCTAAGCAACTGCAATAAAGTGACTTGTCCAATGTCTCTCAGCTAAGAATTATCTATCACAGGCCACATTTGAACCTAGGATTTCCCATCACCAGGCCTGATTCTCTATCCACTGGGCCACTTAATTGTCCCTTGCTCATGTATTTTTCAACATTTTTATCAATGAACATAAATATAGATATCAACCTTATTAAATCTGCAGGGAGCTGAAAGGGATGACAAAGTCTAAGTCTAAAAATGCAGGGCAGAATGTATCAAGATAAAATTCAGTCAGGGATAAATAAATTCTTACATTTAGTTTCAAAACATCAATTTCACAAGTACAATATAGAGGAGGGCAAGCTCAGAAGTTTTTCTGAAAAAAGATCTGGAGGTTTTATGGTTTATAGGGTTTTATGGCTATCACAGCCAAGAAAACTAATGCAGTATTTAGGCTATATTGTGTCTAGAAATATATAAGTGAGACCCACAAGAGACAGACAGACAGACAGACAGACAGACAGACACACACACACACACACACACACACACACACACACACACACACACACACACACACACCCTATCAGTCAGCTTAGCCACAGGTACTGTTCAGGAGAGGAAACCTAAAATGGTTAAGAAAAAATTTGTTGAAGGACTTAGGGATTGTTACGGTCAAAGTAGAAAAGTCTAGCTTTTAGAGAACAGAACTAAATGCAATGGATAAATTAAGGGACAGACACTACTTAATCTGAAAGGAAACATTTGGCTCAAAGTCAGGAAAAATTCACCGGAACATATTAGCTGTCCAAAAAAGGAATAGGCTACATTGGGAAATACTGGATTCCTTCTCACATGGGACTCCTCAATCAAAAGGCTTTAAACTTGTCAGAGATATAGAGAAGATTCTAATTCAAGTACAGATTGAACTAGATAGCCATTTCTGATTCTCTAATCACTTGCGTTACCTTTCTAATCAAAAGCCCTCTACTATCTGGCCCCAAATTAACTTCCCAAGTTTTTCTGGCACCTATATATATATGCTCCAGATAATATTAGCTATTCACTGTGAACCTTAACATACCTACTGCTTAACCATTTCTCCCTCCAACTCCCAAGTAAATAATCAATTTTTCCATTTCCTCAATGAAGCCTCTATGATGATCCCACAAGGATCTCTCTCCTCTGAACATTTATAACACTTTGCAACTCTCTTTTACAACTTCTGAAGTTATGTTGCTCTTTTTACCTTTTTTCCATGGAGTAACAATAGCCTAACAAAATCTCTCAACAGGTAAAGTGAAGGAGTCAGAGTAGGTTCACCTTTCACTGTCAAATCTTATGCCCCTCATTTATTTAGTACTGCAATATTCCTCTTTACTTCATAACTTTAGGAAAATGAAAAGCTGGTCCCTTTCCTTACAAAAAGGAGAAACTCTTGCTCCATATAGTGTGCCCAAAGCTTTTGTGCATTTTTAAGCTACTAAAGCTCATCATTCTTATTACTAAGCAAGGCCATTGAGCTGGACTAAGTAAGTGGTCAAGCTGAATTTCCTCAGATTTCTGAAGTACTGTTCTGAAAGTCAGCTTTTAGAAAGGTTATTGATCATCTGGAAAGCATTCAGAGCACAATCTATATGGTATAAGACTTTGAGTCTATTCCATAGGAAGGCTGACTGAAGGAATTGGGGGTATTTAACTGGAGAGAAGTCTCAGGGAGACAGAAAAGACAGGACCATGAGAGCACTTTGAAAAGGCTATCATCATATGGGGAGCAGCTTCTAGGTGGCTCAGTGGATAAGAACCAAACCTAGAGATAGGAGGTCCTGGGTTCATGTATGAATATGGACATCCTTTAGTGGATATAGTATAGAAGAGATTCTTTTTTGGAAATGGATCAGACTATATAGGTGACATCTCTCCCAACTCAAAATTTGATGATCCTGTGTGAAATCTACATGATTTCTACCATGTGAATCCAAACTGAATTTTTAAAATAGATTGTAAAATGTGCTCTTGCTTTTGCAAATCTAGTTTTTGCCCTCCTCTCCCCACAAAGCATCATATGAAGTATGAAACTTTACTTCCAAATATTCAGAAAAAGTATAGTTTGGTACAGGAGCACATAGGACTAAAAGAAAAAGAAATTTTTTTTCACAGATGTGTACACCTTAAATCCAAATTATACCAACATGAGAAACTAGCAATCTTTCAGTAGCCCCTTTTAAACTCTAAGAACCACCCCCAAAAGGCAAATGTGCACAAATATTTTCATTTCTAACCATATGAGACAGTGGAGTGTCAGCATAGCAAATTAACTCCTAGTTGCTGGTTGACTTGGAGAAAAGTCCCTCACCGTGATGATTTAGAGAGACCTAACCTATTTTCCTCTCTTGCTGATTCTGAACACTCCCCCTCCCCAAACCCTACTACTTCAGTTAAAATCGGGGATATTAAAAAACACAATTTCTCACATAATTATTTATTAGTGATTGACTATCATAGTATTAAAATTTTGTAGTTGAACTACAATTTAGGTTGAAAAGGCTTCTGATGATTGGGTTAGGAACCCAGTCACTATTTCTTCCCATAAGAAAGTGATCAATTAGAACATAGTTCATTCTCAGTTTTGTGGAAGCAAAATATTTTGAAACTACTTCCAAATGAGTGAATTAATACCATCCCACTTTTACTAACAGCATGAGCAATAGAAAGAATGTCTTCTTGACCTTTCAGGCTTGCCTGCCTGCCTACCTACCTTACACATTTCAGGCAAACTCTATAATAGTTAATTTCCATATTTCTGAAAAGTTTCTATTAATTTTTCAATAATGAAATATATTCAATTTATTCTTACCTCCTAAAAACATGATAGAGAATTTTGTATCTTAAAGTAATGCTAGTAATTCTTTTCACATCTAAATTCAAAATTTTAAGTAAAAATTAACTTCACCCTCTTACAAGGTTTCATTCCTCACAATAGGAAGGCCTAGGAAATTAGAAGCACAAATCCACAGAAATAGCTGGCAAACTCAGATGGCAAATATATATGTTATAATAATAATAATAAAGTGTTTTGTCCAGCCCTCCTTCCTACTTGCTTAGTTTCTCTCAATAAATCACCATATATCAAATCTGGCCTAGACAAGAACTTCCTAGATGTGTGACCCTGGACAACTCACTTAACCCCAAATATCTAAATCTTACCATTCCTTTTGTCTTGGAACTAATACTCAGTATCAATTATAAGACAGAAGGTAAGAGCTCTCACAAAATAAATAAATAAATAAATCATTAGATAAAGCCGGAGTGATCTTCCTTACACTCTTATTCTATATCATGTCCTTCTACTAAAAATTCTTTGGAATCTGGCATTTATGGTCTCTCACAAACTGAGACTCCCACTAGTCCTATTTCACAGCTTTCTTCCCCACTATTACTCTATGTACTTGCTTGTTTCCCCAATTCCAACTGTTAATGTCATTACCCACCTCTTAAAGGTCCAACTCAAAAGCTACTTCCTTCATGATGATCCCATGAAGAAGGCCTGATCCTAGACCAAGTAAAGATGATCTTCCCTTTTCACATTTCTCTTAGCATGTTTTAGGAATCTTATGCTGAAATTAAATTATTTGAATACTTGTCTTTTCTTCCATTAATTTATAGTAGGGCTTATATCTTATTCCTCTTTGTATCATCAGCACAAGGTCTTTGCACTAAACAGTTGATTAATAAATGACTGTTGAGCTGCATTTTCCATAGTGGGCAAAAAGGGAAACAAGAGCCTGGAGTTCTCCAGTCAAAAACCAGGGCCTTAGGAGTCACCAAGTGAACAAAAGGACAAAAATTGCTCCTGATAATCATTATATAAAACCAACTTTAAAGTTCCCAAAGTGTTGTGCATAATGAGGTATTTAAATTTTAGACCCTTCTGGAAAATGCCTATTTATGCTTAAAGAAAAATTTCCCTTCTTACCCTTTCTATATACCTTTTGTATATAAATTCTCTCCTAATCACCTTTGGGAGAGGAAAAAAAAACAAAGTAAGAAAATATACCCAAATCCACTTGTCATGCAGTTGTAAAGCTCTTACCTTGTGTGTTGAGCTCAGGCTGTGGAGGAAAATTGGAAAGCCCTGATTCCCTGGGCAGCCCATCACTGTTTGGCTTATCACACACATTCAACTGTGGCACAACTATGTCTAGGTGACCCTCACACTTCTGTTTCTTTTCTTCCTCTAGCACCTTAGAAGGGCTGGAAGGCCTATCCTCTGGGCCCTCATTCCCCTCCAGCAGAAAGTCACAAGGGTGCAGGCCCCCAAAGGCACTCTTTGAGTTCTTTTCTCTACTAGATCTACTGATGCGCTTACTGGTTTTAGCTCTGCTTTGGTTAAAACGTTGCCACCGCTTTTTTGGTGCCACATGGTTTACATCATTAGATTCATCACTCAAGGAGCTTTCACTGTTCATTTCAGAGTCCAGCTCTAGGACTTCCCCATTTTCAAAAGAGGGGCACTTTTCAGGATTTTTATCAGTTTCAGGTTTTTTAATCATAGGATCAAAATGGACATCAGAAAAATGTGCACAGTCTTCACCTGTTAAATGTTCCATTAACTGAAGAGATTGCTTTCTTTTTGAATCTGCAGGCCCGCTGCTTAGAGACTTATTTACTGAAGTTGGAGCTTCTTTACATTCACCCAGTGCAGTCTCAATGGTCATATTGGGTGGCTGGTTTAGCTTCCTTTTCTTTTCTGATTTTAAATCTTTGCTCTCTATAGTGTCTTTTCCCATTTGGGCCAAAAAGCCATCCTGCAGTTTGGATGACTTGGATCTTGCACAATTTCGCCGGGTGATAGAATTTGCTCGCCGTCTGCTAGAAGCAGTGAGTCTTCTTTTTTTAGATAGCAATCCAGTTAAAGATCCAGATGACTCCTGGGTGAGAGAAGACTCACTCCCACCAGGGTTTTGACAGACTGAGTCCTGAATACAATTCCCATTTTTTTCTGTCTTATGAGTCAAGCCTCCTGAAACCAGGGACTTTGAGCCACCTGCAGCACTGCTGCTGGAACAGTCCCCAAGACCAGGACTACGATAGGAAACTACATTTTGAGTAGTCATTAGCTGTTGTTCCTTCGTCTTACTATCATGCATATCTTTCAACATCATCAATAAGGTGCTGAATTTGTAATTTGGCTCAATCGGCAAGCAGGTTGGACCAGAGGAAGAAGGGAAAAGTAAAGGTTTGTTTATTTTGGATGAACCAGAGTCATTTAAGTCATCATTTAAGGATCTATATGACAGTTCTTTCAACTCAGACAGGACATGTTTTACAACAACTGTTTCAATTTCTGCAGGATCTCTGGGTTTCTCATGCATGTTGCTCAGTAGTTTTAGACTATCAAGCTTCCCACTATTGACAACACAGTCTAAAGGAGACCCTTTGGAATCAGAAGAGCAGCACTTTAAGCTGAAATCTTCATCTAAAACTGACGGTTGTTCTGCAGTAGGGCTCTCTTTGTGTTTGCATTTTATACTTCTGGCTTTGGGCTGTTTGTTATGTTTTGATTGTAACAGAGGTTGATTAGTGAGCCCACTCTTTACAAAAGAATTCTCATGGGAAATGCTTTGTGGCATGGTATATTTGGTGGAAAGATTGTCATTTCTGGCAATGATGGGCATTTTGGAATCAGAATCAGCACCTTGAGATTCTTCACTCCCAGGTTCAGGAGCTTTAGTACAATCTAACAAGTGGTCTAGGTGCGAACTAGTTTTTCTAGACCTCTTTCTTGCTTTTACCCTACTGTTCTTTGTGCGATACCTGGAATACTGAACCTTTTCATTTTTCTCCATAGGCGACTCACTTTCATTTTTCTCAAAAGAGCCACTGATTTCCAGAGCACTTCCATCAGACTCTGAACTTTGGTCAATGAGGTCCAGATCACTGTCACTGCTCTCTTCATCAGAGGTGGTCCATAAACTGGCTGAATCACTTCTCTTTTCCTCATCACCAGCGCTGATATAGCACAATCGGGATGGCTTTGCACTGTGAACCATGCTGCGGAGAGGTTTCTTTATTTCCACAGAACTGCTAGAAATCAAAACACTCTCTGACAAACCAAGCAGAGAATCACAATTTGAAGTCTCAAACTCTTTTTTCGTAGTGGTCTTCCCACATGAAGAAAACAAGTAGTTTGTTGTGGTGTTGGATGCTGCTGAAAGACTGCTTGCTATTCTGCACAGTTCAGTAGAAGCTTGCTTATCAGACACATCACTAGAAATATAGTTCAGGCCAAGAGTCTCTGTAATCTTTTCCCTTCTTTCTTCCTTATGAGATTCAAATGCTGAGCTACTTTTTTTAATACTAGTCCGTTTGAGGCTTGTGGATCTCTTTCTGACTCGAGATTTGGTGCACGGTTTCACTTTCTCATCTGAAGAGGTTTCAGAGTCAAAGGCTAGTGATTTCAGGCAGCCATTTAGTACTCGTTCATGTTCAGATTCAGGATCATTTGTACAGTCCTCAAAGGGCATGTCTTCCTCACTGTCTAGCTTCGCTGACGTTCTGATACGCTTTCTGACTTTAAAATCCTTAGGAACATCCCTCTGCTCAGCAAGTCCAACACTGGCTTCCCACTTACTCAAGATTTTCTTAGGAACCTTAAAATATGAAAGAGGGAAAGAAAAAAAAGAAGGTATCATCACACATCAAAGAAAGTGAAAAAATGTCTAGTATAACTAATATCCAAATCTGTGAAACAAAAATTTGACTGTCAATCCAAGGAGACACAATGGAAGAAATAGATGGATGACGTCTATATTACAGATCTACTAGGCAAGAACTCTCAAAACACTGGATTTACTTTTACGATGAAAAAGTTATCCTTAAAAGTTCCTTATTATATTTATAATTAAGGTTTTAATCCTAGACCATGATAGAAAGAGATGACTGACTAAAAATGAGGGTTAAAATATAAGGAGACTATAATAAACATACACTCCCCTAGCATAGGCTCTATGTCCTTTGAACTTCCCTATTCTCTTTGTCCTTGGATCCATAGGCTTCCCCCACAACTCTAGATAAGGAGTTGCTATGTCCACTCCTAAAAGAATAGACTACCTATATAAACCAGATATATGGTGTGGGAACCTTCTTACTAATGATTCAACAAAGTCAAACCTATCATTTTTTTCCCATGGTGCTCTTCTACATTTTTTGCTCTATCTTATGTCATGCATTATTGATTCCTTTTCAAAGTGAGAGTTGGGTAATAAATCTACTAAATATTTAGAAAAATATCCAGAGTCTCTTCCATTCATCTACTACAACTTAAAGAAGACTTCTTATCCTTCTGTGAATTACAAGTTGTTCCACCATATAATCTACGTAATGCTGAAATGCCCTCAAAAGGATGAAGTGGAACACTACTTAGAATCAAAATGGTGCCAACACAAGGAAATCCTCATTTTAAACCTAACACTACCACCCCAGATAATTCTTTTAAAGTAATTTTTAGTTACTGGTTCTGAGGTGACTGTGGTAGCAGAAGAAATGTTAATTACAAAGTGGTGAAAGAATGTACGTTTGTAGAAAGGTGAAATCTACCATTAAGAGTAGAAATTCCATTTTTCAAAATTTCAATAACCACAACTTGTTATAAATCATAACAACAGGGGAAAAAATTAGCACGGGATCAAAAGGTCAAGGACCTTAGTCATCATTTATTCTCGCTCCTTCTTTATGCAGATGAAATAACTAAAAAAGCCCAAGGAGATTAAATATTTTGCCAAAGATCATATAGGTAGTTAAAGGGTAATGAGAGAGGGGGAAATGGCTTTGCCATTCCCATGTTCAGCACATAAAAAGTCCAAATTTATCTACTGCAGTCAATTTCTCAACTGATGCATATTAATCAAATTCAATATACTCTTCTATACATAGGTATTTATGGCAAAGAAACAATTCAGGTAGTCCTAAGGTAGAAGTCTCAATGAGAAAAATCAAGCTATTCACTTGGTTGCGCTGCCAGAAATAATCAGGGAAAATAAAGGTTGTATTTTAGTTTCTAACTCCCTATTTAGTTTTGCATAATTTGTATCAAAGGATAAACTTTGTATTCCTGTATGCTAAACATAATAGTTACAGAGTTGGGCTTAGAATAAGTTTCAAAGATGGCTCTAACAGTGACTATGTAACCCAAGGAAACTTCACTCACCTCTTTGCATCAGGACTTATCTATTAAGTTATCAATGAGATGGTAGAGACAGTTTTTATAAAAGGATTGAGCTCAAGAAAGAATTTGATTCAAATGAACAGAGACAGAGTATGTTATAAAATGTGAGCCATTCTTACTGTTCATTTAATTCGGAATGGTTTATTTACTTATAACATAGCTCTTTATATATTTGAAAATCCTTAAATTCTTACTGATACTTATATTCATATGTTGCAGTTTCACAATGCAGGTAAAGCAACTAAAATATCAAAAATTTAATGGTCCTATGATCAGTCACCATAAATTCATTTTCTTCAAAATTAGAGACCATATAAGGTGAAGATTAAGAAAAGTTTCCAAGACAGTTTAAGGTTCTGTCAGGAAGTGTAGTGGCAGCATGGAATGATATAGAGGAAAATTAATTTGGAATCAGAAGAAATTAATTAGGATCCTGATTCTATTCCTTATTTAAGGAGTAGCTTCCTTAAAAAGTTCACAGGACTAAATTATTTCTAAGGTTCTTTTTAGCTAAGTTCCATGATCCTATGATATGGAATAGCTCACATCTTGGTCAAATGTCACCTTTTGAAACTGAAGTTAATCAGAGTAAGTAAAACTATTGTAAACCTTAAAATTTCTTAGACTTATAAATGTTGGAAATTTCACCATTGGGAAATTTCATACTTGGAAAATTTCTTACTGATAGTGTATTGGAATGTGAACCCCATTGGCATGGGAGGTTCCTTCTCCCTTCTTAAGATTACTTTAGGACAGAAACCTTTTGCTGAACAATGGAAAGGGCTTTGACCTATGCTTAAGCACAGAACAGGAATTTCTTTGAGTCATGATTGATTTTAGAATTGATACAATAGAGATACTTGGAATGACAGAATCAGGTCTTGGAAAATACAATTTCCACCCCACTCAGTCCTAACAGGATTTAGCAAGGGCTGCAGCATAGATCAAAATTTAATTATTTGAGAATATGACCTCCAACAGACATGTGCAAAGCCACAGACCTCTCGGTGGTCCTGGGTTAAGCTAGAGCCACCATTGGCACAGGGAAATTGATGGACAGTGATTGGTAGAGAACTGAGGGGAGGGAACTTGGATGGTTTCCTTAAAGATAGAGGGGTCTGAGGACTGAGGGGGTGGTTGGAGAGTTTTGGCTCTGAGTGGTTGGAGAGGTGCTCTGAGAAGCTTGCTCTGAAGGAAGCTGAAGGTGGGGGCCTCTGAGACTGTTTCTCCATTTTGGTCACGTGAGTAATAGGGACTGATCTCTTTTCTTTGCCCCAGCTATCTAAGGGCTTGGGCCCTTTGGCCCAGCCTAAACAGAAGGGGTATTTAAGCCTTATTCCCTTCTCTCCCCTTTCTCTCTCCCTCTCTCTCTCTATCTCTAATTCCTTTCTTCCTCCTGTCTGTAATTAAACTCTATAAAAGGTTGACGGCTGACTTGAGTTTTCATTTAGGAATTACATAGCTGAATTCCTTGGCGATCTTAAATTAATATCAGTCTTTTAAAAGTAATTTCCTTGTCACACTATGGATGAAATAGCCATCTCCAAGAGTCATTGTCCATTTAAGAATTAACTTGTAAATGTGGTGTTGATTTACAGAATCTACCTAAAATATTGGATAATTTTCAATTACTAACTCAAGGGTATTTTAGTCTGAATTAATTGAAAAAAGTAAAGCCCCAAAACTATAGACATAAGTAATTGATCATCATGATAAAATTGTCTAGAGAGGAAAGAGACTGGCAGACCATCTTTCTAAAGATACAATATAAAACTGAATCAGGATAATTCTACAATCTATCACTACCTCAGGAAATGACCCAAAATATTAGTGAATTCTTTTTACGATTCTGATTTCACTTTCTAACTATATATGTTTCTTCTCCAGTATAGCCTCCTGGATTGGACTGACATGAGCCAAATCCCTAACATTTCAACAACTCTGGGTATAACCTAAGGATCAAAAAACTGGTGAATATAAAAATAAAAAAGAGGCCTTTAACAATGCCCTTACTACTGATGTTAAAACAATGGTAGAATGCAACTTACCTAAGCCCTTCACCTTAAATGTCATGCACACTCACTGCTTCGACTAGGCTATGATTAATAAGAATGTTTTAGCCAGTTTGAATATGATGTTATTCGGTGAGGCCTTATGCCCTACTATCCATCTTGGGGAACTTAAATTATTTTCATTACATGGAAAAGAAATATGTACATGGATTTGTAAAAACACCTTGCAATTAGTAATTGAATAATTAATCTAATTAATTAGATTTAGTGAAGTAGGTAAGAGTATATATGTGTACACACACACAAATGGAAGTAAATAAAAGTAATTAGCCTCCACCCGCAAAAAAACTTAATTTAAGAGTACAAAGAAGATTGAGAAATAATACTGTATACAAAAACCCAAGAAAAATTACTTCCCTTACTTCCCTTATTGCATTATCTTTTTAGAAACCCAAGAAAACATATTAAAAAAACGACCTAACTTCAATTGTAAATTGTAAATCAATGTGTAAATTGGGCTATATAATCAAAAAGCTGACAAAACATCTTACTAATGTGTTGAAAACTGTAGACCCTTCCTTTTACTTCTATGAGTTTAACTTCTAAAATTCTAATACTAAAAATAATAGGAAAAAAAACCTAAACTTCACTTATGAAATGAGTAGTCATAAATCTTACTTTGATGATCATCTTTCATGGGGAAATGTCTCCATCTTGTGGACTTTTAGGAAAATGCTATAACAAACTTGGTATATTTTCACCTCTAAAGAATCAGGAGCAGTTAGGTGGAAGAATCAGGTCTACAGATGAGGTCCTGGGTTCAAATTCAACTTCAGACACTTTCAACATGTGGTACCCCAGGTTTAAATCATACACACCCATTGCCTAGCCCTTACTGCTCTTCTGCCTTGGAATCTATACTTATAGGACAGAATTAGCCACAAATTTTTATTTTTATGGCCAAAAATATTTATGGAATTCTACTAAGGCATGAGATGCTATAATCCATGCCAGTGCATACAAACTAAGCATATCATCAGAAATATAAGCAATTTGGAGGTAGATAAATGTGCTTCCACACAATGAACATAGGTATTAAAAAGTCCTAGAAAGTTTCCTAGTAGTTCGCAACTATTAGAAAAAGAGAAAGCCTTGACTTTACCTTATGTCTATAGCCTTTTTCTTTCTGTTTGCCTCTTCTCCTCAGTACAGGAAGTTCTTCAAATTGATGTCTTCCTTCAAATAGGACAATCGATTTTCCTGCAACCCAGGCTTTTTCAGAAGGGTCTCCTAAGGCTTCCACATAGTACTGCCGATAAGGCCTCTGGCTGGAAACTAGTGGAAAGACATGTATCTATTTTATCTCAAAAAAAGTGAATGCTAAGCACAAGAAAAGGATGAAAATGGCAATGGCCTCATCATTGATGGAAAATTCCATTTCTAAAAATATTCTCAAATAGTTTTCTGAGAAAGGCCAAAAATATTCAGTTCAACTTAACAATTATTAAGCATCCATTTATAAGTTATTTCATTAGACTTCTGGGGATAAAGAGTCCCCAGTTTTCAGGGGAAAAACAGTTAACTGAAATAAGTTTACAATTACACATTAATGAGGTACAATGCAGAATGCTACATAGAACAATGAGAAGGAGGCAGAGAGAACCCACTCTTGGCTATAAGAAAAGGATAGGGATGGGAAGAAAATGTTTTACAATGAATATCATCACCAAAAGCAAATGTATAGAGAACAAAGAACAGTTTAGATTGTGTTGGAATATAGCATTCCTGAAAAGAAATAAATCACAACAAGAAGGTTGAGGGCTCTGAATACCTTGTAAGGAAAGGGGAGCCACACATTTAAAGCAGGAAATCAAAAAAAGATTTCAATTTCAACTACTTTTAAATGACTTGGGAAGGGAAAGCCAGGCTAGAAAAATAGAAGGCAACAATATGAGACAAAATAAGACAAGAAAACCATTTAATAAGAAAATGCTATCTATGTAAATTGGTTATTTGGGTACTAGATGATAGCAAACAGTTTAAATACTGATTGAAATAACTGAAATGCAAATTTATTAATTAAACATACCAATACATTGATTCCACTTACACAGTGCTATGTATTTTGCACTCACAAAAAGGCTGAAGGTGAGGCCATCATAAAAGTAAAGGCATTATCAGGAATCAATGTATACAAAGTCTACATGACTTCTTTTCATAATGAAATGAAAAGTATCACCTTGACTTTTCTCAGAATTCAACAAGCAAGAATGGATTCGGTCAGAAATCAAGAGGGGAAGAAAAGGGTAAAGGGCACTCTAAAATGGCTTAAGCTCTTCTTAAGGAAAGCTTAAGAGAAGTCTAGGGATACTTCATCAGTTTCACTAAAGCTAAGAATCTATACAGGAAAAGAATGGAAGATGAAACTAGAAAAAAATGACCAAACAGAATGACTGAATGCCTTAGCTAAAATATCTGAATTTATGGGGTTATTCTAAGAGGTATAGAGGTAGGTGAACAACTATAAGGATAAACTAAACATAAATAATATTTATGCTACTTATTTCACTTTCCCCCAAAGATATATCTCTTCCTTATCTAAAAATATTACTTTTGGGGGGCAGTTGGGTAGCTCAATGGATTGAGAGCCAGGCCTAGAGACAGGAGCTCTTGGGTTCAAATGAGGCCTTTGACACTTCCTAACTGTGTGACCCTGGGCAAGTCACTTAACCCCATTGCCTAGCCCTTACCACTCTTCTGCCTTGGAACCAATACACAGTATTGATTCCAAGACAGAAGATAAGGGTTTAAAAAAAATTAAAAATTAAAATATTTTCTGAATATTTCTATGTGGAAAATACCTAATAGAAGATAACTAAGACAGGGCCTTAATCTGAAGGTGCTTATAATCTAATAGATAAAATGGAACAAATGCCATGCTCCCATATGTTCTGGTATGACATATGAGGGGAAAGAAATCTAGGAAGGCTCTTAAAAAAAAAATCTTCAAGGCCAGGCCCTACCTAAATGTTGAAAAGAATGGGAATATAAAAGGGATAGGAACCACCGATTAAAGAAAAATCACAATCAGAGGTGTATAGGCCAAAAACAAAAAACAAACAAACAAAAAAAAAAACACAACCACACCAAAGGTATATATTGACAATCATATATGCAAGGAATACTGAAAATGAAGTCCAAAGAGGGCAAGGGAACAGGATGTTCTGGCTAAGATCAAGAGCTTACTTTCCTTAGAAAGCAATGAGAATCTACTAATCATTTCAGAACAAAAAATAATGGCATGATAAGAAAAGTTGAGGTGAGGCAGGGAAAAGCTAGAGGTAAAAGCTATTGCAATAAGACAATGATACAAGCAGAAGGCAGAATGAGAAGGGTCATGAAAAAGCATAGGCACATAAATAACTGCTTCTGATGTTTGTGAATGGAAGGCAATAAGATGGTAGCTTGAAAAAGCAAATATAGTCTACAGAAATTCTTTTTTTTTTTTAAATCCTAACCTTCCATCTTAGAACCAAAACTTTATATTGGTTCCAAGACAGAAGAGTGGTAAGGACTAGGGCAAAGGGGTTAAGTGACTTGCCCAAGGACACACAGCTAGAAAGGGTCTCCAGCCACATTTGAATCCAGGACCTAATGTTTTGGGGCCTGGTTCTCAATCCACTGAGCCACCCAGATGTTCCCAAGATTATTTCTTTAATATGGGAAGACCAAAAAACCTTGCAAGAAGAGGGAAGAGTATCAATGGAGTCAAGATATAAGAAAGAGTATACTGGATGGAACAAGGTCCTGGATGATGTAGAAAGTGATAGGACCTCCCTAGCTGTGGGACCCTGGGCAAGTCACTTGACCCCAACTGTCTAACCGTTACTGATCTTTAGCCTTGGAACTGATAGTAAGAGTTAAGAAAATGTGAAAAAAGGAAAAAAAGTCTTACTGAGAAACAGTTGAGGGCACAGCTGAGACTTCAGAAAAGATATTTTTAGTGGATACATGATGTCACAAGACAGTCAATTAAAAAGTACAATATGTTAAGAGTTAGGAGACCTGAGTTCTAAACCTTAATTTGTCATAACTTTTGTGATCATGTACAAGTTAAATACTCTCTGGGCCTTATATGTGAAATAAGGAGTTTGGATTTAATCTCTAAAATTTTATCTGGCTTCAAAATTCCAATATCATCTATTCATTTATTATCTACTAAGATAAAGTAAAAAAATATTTATAAGTAGCTTTTGAATTCCCAGTATGACCTCAGTGGGACTAGACTAGGAATAGACTAACTGGCTTCGAATACTCCTTCTAGCTATAATCTGTAACTTTATCATCCATGGAGAATAATGACAAACCATAGAATGGAATTTTCATTTTATTAACTTGACAGTAAGGATAATTCTGCTTTCATAGAATCACATAAAATGGGAACACTAAAGCAAGACATTGCATCCTATACAATGACACAAATTACTCTTATTTTTTTTACCCTTATATTTTAATAACAACTCCAAGACAGAAGAACAAGGATTAGTAAATTGGAGTTAAGGTCTTGCCTGGGATCACATAGCCAGGAAATATTCTAGGTTAAATCTGAACCCAGTCCTCCCAACTCCAGGCTTGGTGCTCTCTCCATTGTAGCACACAGCTGCCCCTCAAATGTTTTATTTTAAACAAAAAAACCTAAATATAACAACCTGTAAAAAATTAAATTATCTTTCAAAAAGATAAAGTAATGAATCTTCACTGATGATCCAAATAGCTATAATTGTTTTCTAAAATCTCCAGGGCAATTGTAATAGTAGCCAAGATGATGAGATTTGTGTAAAAATCAAAGACTATTTAAGGGCAATTGTTAATTATTTTTTATAGTGCATATAAACCATCTATGTGAACCTGGACACGACTCTTCTTCTCAGTCTTAGATTTCTAAGGCTCCTTTCAACCCTTACATTCTAGTTTATAAATCCCTACTATCTCTGATATTCTATTAGTCTATTAAAAAGATCCTATGTAGTTCTAATATTTTAGATTCTGGGGTCCTTTCCTTCTCTAACTTGTTATAAGTAATGTCCTAGAGTCTAATAATATTTAACTGAAATGAATGATAAAAACTCATATAGTCTATAGAACAATGAAACAGAAGTTTGATGCCAAAATTGAATTATTTACTTTTTCTCACTATTTTTAAAGAACAAAAAAGAATGAAGGAAAGAGATTGAACAGTTAGCTTTCTGAAGATCTAACACCTTTTAACACTGATCATATTAAAAACAATTTGGCAGATTCTTTGATCAAAATAAGAACAAATATATAGTTACAAACTGGTTTCAAATTTAAAATTTTATGAGTATCTCTCTTTTGTATTACAATGACTTCAAAGCCACTAAAACAGGTTCAAACTGAAACAAGAAAAAAATTTCATCCAAAAGAGATGTCTTTTATTTCTACTTTTCAAAACAAAAAGATTTTATTGGGACCCAAAAACAAAGTTGAAAATGGTAACTGCAACAGAAAATTCAAATGAAGAGAGTAATTCTTCAGCAACCAAAAAGAATAATTTGCATGGCCATAAAATAAAATTAAGGGAATATATATTACAATATGGTTTTAGAATAACACAAAATTTCCATATAAGAAGTAGGATAACACTTTGAAAAGATCTCATTTTAAGCTAAGCAGATTTTTTAAAAATATAATTCTTGGGGGCAGCTGGGTAGCTCAGTGGATTAAGAGCCAGTCCTAGAGATGGGAGGTCCTAGGTTCAAATCTGGCCTCAGCCACTTCCTAGCTGTGTGACCTTGGGCAAGTCACTTAACCCCCATTGCCTAGCCCTTACCACTCTTCTGCCTTGGAGCCAATACACAGTATTGACCCCAAGACAGAAGGTAAGGGTTTAAAATATATATATATATAATTCTTTTCACTGCTGGCATTCTTTATAGCTATATTACTCTGGTTCAAAATGCAGAAGATTAAGACAGTTCACTGTATGTACAAGTTAGAGAAATATTAGGTGGAAGTACTACAATATTATAATAAAATTCAACAACATGGAACTAATAGAATTGTAGAACTTCTCACTAGGAAGATAACCTTTAGAGATCACCGAGTCCAATCATTTCATTTTACAAAGTAGCAAACTGAGTCCTAAAGAGAAGAAATGGTCTAATTATGGTCAAATACAGTAAATAAGTAAGGGAGCTAGGTAAGTGAACACAGATCCTAACTACAAACTCAGTTCTCCTACTACATTGACCCCATTATTCTTATGAATTTAACTAAGGAACTTTAACACCCTGACAATTAATGGATGGGATTGCAATAAAAAATTGCTTAGTTATACTAAATGTCAACCTGAATGAAAATAACTCAAGGGTGTAACAATGAAAACCAAGAAACTAAGATAAGCACCCCCCCCAAAAAAGCTTATTAAAGTGGGTTCCATTAAATATGTAGGAAAGTAAGGTGTGTGAGCTGACACTGACTGGCTAGTTGTGTGACCTCATAAAAGTCACTATATCTCCAAAAAGATGCAATAGCACATACAGGAAAGGAGTCAGGAGGCTGAGAGAAAGGTTTTCAGGGTTAGGTTGGGAGTCCAAGGTCCTATAATTCCCAAAGAGAATTTCTCTTTTCTAATCTATAAAACGGGGATAATAATATTTGCATTTTTATCACATGATGATATAAACTAATGAATAACTCCAATAAATTTTTTATTTTCTTTTTTTTAAGTGCTAAATCTCATTCATAAAATACTGAGGGAAAATGTCATATCTATTAATACTAAAATTCTAGTTGGCTAGACAAAAGTAAAAATTCATCTGTCTTCAGAAAACTATCTTAAAAAATCAATAATAGACATTACCTTTCATTTTTGAGTGAGTGTTAATCAATGGATCACAACAAATTCTGCTGGGCCACCATGGACGTCTGTTGAATTTTGCCCAGACAAGTTGTCCAACTCCGTATTTCAAGGGAGCAGGTTTTTTCTTGGGTTGACACTTTGGACAAACAAAATAGGGCCAAGTAAATAAGATATAGAAACTTTTACAAAGACATACTAGTCAAAGAAACATACTCCTGAAAATAAAATCTGAATTAAAATAAGCCTGCCATGCTTAAATTTCAGAAGATAATGAGATAACACTGAACAAAACATATCCATCTTGGTTCAGAATAATAATTTAAGAACTTCAATATTTAAAAGATCTATGATTGCATTCATCTGGGTACTCTTTCCCAAACCTCACACCACCATAGAGTTAAATGGCAAGTTATTGACATCTTAATAGATTTAAGGGCCAAAAAAGTTCATCACCCTGTAATACAACCTACTTGGTGACTAGGCTCTCCAAACTTAGCCTAAGACTTACAATTTATCATTAACATTATTATTGACAGCTTAATGAGAATTGTCATGGCCTTCAGGAATTCAAGGTTACCTTCACATCATGATTAGAGCTAAACATATGGCATTTTAAATAATCAAGTAATACTGATTCATGTTTGCTTTAAGCTAAATGCAGGGTGTTTCAGAGAAACATATAGTAGAACATTTTCTATTCATAAGCTTGATTGCTGGTATAGCAATGTAATAAATGCTAACAGATAAAAAAGTATCTTTACAAAGTAAACAAATAAAGGTATCTTTGCACAAACCCTGATGTTTAAATCACTGCCCAAAAGGGGGAAGTGTGTCAAAATAAAGTGTCTAATACTAGTGTCCCTAAATTCTCTTCCTTAAGAGTTTTTATCATATGTATTCAAAAAGTCCAGCATTTCCCAAAGGGCCTGAAATGAATGCCTGCCCTTTGACCCAGTCATACCACTGCTAAGTTTGTACACCAAAGAGATAATAAGGAAAAAGACTTGCACAAAAATATTCATTGCCACACTGTTTGTAGTGGCAAAAAATTGGAAAATGAGAGAGTGTACATCGATTGGGGAATGGATGAACAAATTGTGGAATATGTTGGTGATGGAATACTATTGTGCTCAAAGGAATAATAAAGTGGAGGAATTCCATGGAGACTGGAACAACCTCCAAGAAGTGATGCAGAGTGAAAGGAGCAGAACCAGGAAAACATTGTACACAGAGACTGATACATTATGGAACTATCAAATGTAACAGACTTTTCTACCAGCAGCAATGCAATGACCCAGGACAATCCAGAAAAACTTAGGAGAAAGAACTGTGGAACCAGAAATGCATTAGAAAAACATATGCTCGATCACATAATGAGATAGGGATGTGATTAGGGTTTTGATGTTAAAGGATCATTGTAATGCAAATACGAATAACACAGAAATATGTTTTGAACAAAGATACATGTATAACCTTGTGGAACTGCTTGTCAGCTTTGGGAGGGGGGAGGAGAGAGTAAGGGAGGAGGGGATTATAAATCATGTAACCATGGAAAAATATTCTAAATAATTTTTTTATTCCAGCATTTAATTCTAAGCAAAATCAAAAGAAGTGTCCAGGATCTCACAAAATTATTCTAAACATGAAAAATCTCAAACTAAAGTATTAGTACCCAAACTAGTATTTATTCTTCATTCTAATAGGAAAATTTAGGAGCTTCCACACTTCAAGAGATGAGTAAAAACATCTCTAGAAAAGTCTGAGACATAAGTATTTCCTAAGTAATCCCAAATAAATGTTACTAAATTCCAATGACTTTCCAACCCTAGCCTACAAAAATACATTTCACTTTTTTTGTTTTGGAAGAGCTTTATCATTATTTACCAAACTAAAGTATGAAACAATTCATCTTAGCATAACCAACACTAGAGAGACCTGATGGGGACTCTGCCTGTCCTGCAATTATTATTATTTATTATTATATATAACACATTACATATGTTATTATTTCCCTTTATATTCCCTAATATTTTAGGAGAAAAGATAGTAAAAAGAGGAGTGGAAAGTATTGCATAGGGGGGCAGCTGGGTAGCTCAGTAGATTGAGAGCCTGGCCCAGAGATGGGAGGTCCTGGGTTCAAATCTGGCCTCAAACACTTCCTAGCTGTGTGACCCTGGGCACATCACTTGACCCCCACTGCCTAGCCCTTACCACTCTTCTGCCTTAAAACCAATACACAGTATTGATTCTAAGATGGAAGGTAAGGGTTAAAAAAAAGTATTGCATCCATCAAAGCTGTTATGCCCTAAATATGGCCCAAAAAGTATCAGCCAGGTATGCTCATGCTCTCTGATCATTCCTGAAAATACTATGAAAAAATTCCTTTTGTAAACTAATCTAGGAACCAATGACTCCATGCAAAACTACAATGATTTTCTCTCCTTGTTGTTGGACTCAGACTCTAAAAATATAAGTGACATGCAGGAATCCCTTTTACATGATCAGTGGCCAATTGATCATCTTTCCTCTCTACTTGAATGTATTTAGTGATAGGAAAAACTACAGAAGATCAGTCAGTAAATAAATATTTAAGGGCCCACCATGTGCTAGAAGCCTAGGAATAAAAAAAAAAAGACAAAAGACAGTCTGTCTTCAGGAAATGCTCAGTTTAAATGGGGGGGAGAGGGGGTGATGCAAATAACTTCTGTAAATTAAGAGAAAAATGAAATAAATTAGAAATAAGAACCAAAAGGAAGGCACCAGAATTAAGGGGGAATCAGTAAAGGGTTCCTGTAGAAAGTGTGATTTTTCTAGAACTCCAGGGAAGTCAAGAAGTGGAGATGAGAAGGGAGAATATTCCATTGGGTCAGTGATTGAAAAATGTTCAGCATTAAGAGATGGAATGCCTTGTTCAAAGAATAACAAGATAGCCAATGTCCCTGTAGTTCAGAGTACATAGAATGGTGTAATATATAAGAATGGAAAGATTTTTTTTTGTTAGAAAGATCTGTTTTAGGCTGAGATAAAGTTATAATTAACAGTCACTTAATTCAATTCAATAAATACTTAGTAAAGGTCTACTATGGGTCAAGTCTGATGCTATGCACTCACTGAGGCTGAGAAAAGCTCTTATACTCACAGAAACTTACCCCAAAGAGGGGGAGGAGGAGTGTATGAGGACAAACTAGGTAGTTCAGGGGATTGAGAGCCAGGAGGTCCTGGATTCAAATGTGACTTCTGGCACTTACTAGCTCTGTGACCCTGGGCATGTCACTTAACCCCCATTACCCATCTATTATCACTATTCTGCCTCTGGAACAAATACACAGTATTGATCCTAAGACAGAAGTTAAGGGCTGAAACAAACAAATCTGGGACTTTGTAGCCCACAAATTTCATCAAAAGAATATGAGGGTAAAGTAGGGAAGTGCTTAAGAAAATACATCAAGGTAGGAATGAAGGTTGACAGAAAGGAAGATAGCCTGCTTGGTCTAGAATTAATATTCTAAATGATGGAAAAGACCTTAGACTATCAATTCCAATTTTGACCAAGTAGAATAAAAATGAATAGAAAGCAAAAATATACCCCCCCCCCCCAGTCTACTGGCCTAAAATCACTCAAAAACAAAAAATGCTGTCTTAAATTGACTGGCACATGTATTTTTCTCATCCCCCCCCCAAAAGTACTAGTCTCTTTCACAGAACTTAAAGAGCCAGATTCCCTGTGCTTGCCTCTATTATTAATGTTATTTACATCTACTTTGTGATCACTGTCTTCACTGACGGGATTTGCATTGTTTAAAATAGTAAAATATTTGTCTACATCCCCTGACCATTATGAAGGACTAGCTTTCCCCTACTCTTTACCCACTTTCTTCATCAGTTCAGAATTCACTTAGTTAGTGGTACCCAAAGGGTCCTCAAAGTAAAGAAAGGAAGAAAAGAGCTCTCAGAGACAATATACAAAAGCAACCAGGTACAAAGAGAAATACATTAACAGTGGTTTTCCTCTATTATCCTTGTTCTCCTTTGCCTTCCACTCTATGGCCAGCATATTCTGATATTTGTATTAGAAAAACTACTAGATATGAAATCAGAGGATCCAAGTTCTGAATCCTGTTGTCTGCCACCTACATTATCTTGGGAAAATAATTTAATTTAGATCATTCCAAATAAAACTGATTGTTTCCAATTATAGAGATATCCAGATTATTAGATTGTGGGATCTGAAGGCAAAGGTTCTCTAATCCAATCTACTTGTTGAGATGAACTTGGGTCCCAGGGAGGTAGAGAGACTGCTTTGTGCTCACAGAAGAGCTAGAATTTGAATCCAGGTTTTATGACTCCAAGAACAGGAAACTTTCTCCACCATGCCTCACTGACTATTCAAATCCTGGCTTTTCCAGGATTTCCTGAAAGACTTATGTGAAAGAATGCTAACCACATTGAGAGAAAAAATTATGGGAGTAGAAACACAAAAGCAAAACATATGACATCACTTATCGCATGTGTAGATGGGTATGTGATTTAGGGTTTAAGCTTTTAAAAAATCACTCTATAGCAAAAATGAATAATATGGAAATAAGTATCAAGTGATAATGTGTACAACTCAGTGGAATTGCTTTTTTGGCTCTGGGAATGGGGCAGGAAGAGGGGAGGGAAAGAAAATGAATCATATAAACATGAAAAAATATTTTTTTAAAAATAAAGGTTCCTTAAGGATGGTTTTTTTTTAAACCCAGGCTTTATCCTTACTATCTGTATGACCACAGCAAATCACTCAACTTTTTGGTTCTGTTATTTTCCTCATTTGTAAAACAATAGGAGAGAAAGGTAAGATTAGATCATATGAAGTCTCTTCCAACCCTAGAGCCTATGATTTCCACAGTGGCATTCATTCTCATAGGAATGTGGTGTTTTTTTTACTTTATGTTAAAAAAAAAATTTAGAAAGGTTACTTATTTGACACACATTAATTCTGAAGTATTTTATTTACACCAAGTCTTGGAAATTACTGGATCAGTGAGGCAGACCAAAGAAAGAACTATGGGAACCCCAAGTACCAATTCAAGGAGACAAGCCAGAGATTCCTGGGATTAGAGCCAAAACTGGGGACTTTTAGTTTCAAGACCTATTTTCTAAATGGGAAAACTCTCGGATTGGGGCCATGAGTCCAATCCTGAGGGAAAGGGAGGACAGATTCCAACACTAGGGAGAATGGCACCTTTTCCCTTTCTATTTTTTCCTGATCCCCCACAAATATAATATGTTGGTTGCAGAAATCCAAGCAAACTAACTTCCCCCCACCTGGCAAAACCAAGCGAAAAATAAATCCCCACAAAAAGGTTCATCAATTCTGAATCAAAAAAACATTGGTTAAGAGACCATTGTCAAAAATAAACCTTATTCCCAAATTGGCAGAGATGGATATCCAGCTCAAGATGTTATAGGTAACTGGAGAAGGTAGCTAGATGGCTCAGTGGATAGAGTGCTAGGCCTAGAGATGGAAAGTCCTGGGTTCCTGGAACTCCGGCTAAGGATCCCTGCTCTAAGTCTATAAAGTATCTAAGAGTTATAGCAAGGGAAGAACAGTAATTATTTCCTCACCGGGAAGCTAGTTAAACCAATAAAATCACCCCTTTCCTACCCTTTCTTCCAAATTTGCCCTAAGCGCAGGAAACCAAACTGTAATAAGGCATCATATTATCTTCAAGGATTCTTGCCATGAACCCAGAAAACCCCTTAAAAATTTTAAATATTGGGGTTTTGAGGGCAAATATGCAGAAAACAGTTACAAAAATCACATTGTGTTTTGCTAAGGTCTCTCATCTACTAACACTGTTGAAAACAAACTTGTAACCTCTAAATCTTTAGTTGTTAAAAAGAAAGGAAATTCTAACAGATTTTGTTCTACAAAAGAGCTTCATTCCAGTAGGAGTAGAACCATTGGGAAATTCTCTTTCCCTCATTTTAAATAGAGCTAGGTTATTTAGCTAGAGTAAGAGAGAGGCCAAGTGTTGTATGACAAAAATAAAAGAACCAGAAAAAGGTCTTTGGGACACTGCAGAACCTCTATGGAGGAAATATATGGAAATTTAGAGATAAATATAAACACGAAATAAGATGATATAGAAGGGCTATGATCTGGCCTATCAATACCAATGCTATTATAGAACCAAAGAAAATATTTGAATTTACTTTTGTAACTATGACCAGAAATGAAATATATAGATAGCTCAAGAATAGTAAATAGAATTTTCTCTACAGCTCTGACAAGCATTCTAGCCTCTGCTTAAGATTCAATGTGATAGGAAAATCTACTAACTCCAAAAAACAATTTTGGGTAGCCATCATTCTAAAAAGATTTTTGTGACCAAGAGCTAAAATCTAAACATATGAAGTCATTAATTTTCAACATAATGGTCTCTGAAATTATTGAAAATATTTATGATGTCCCATTTAATTTTTCCTTTTCTAGGCTAAAAGATCCTAGTTTCTCCAGGTGATCATCATATGGTATGATCTTTAGTTTCAGCATTTCAAGAAAGAGTCACTAATTACTTCCAGGAATTCAACTACCTACAACAAGTTCCTAAGACATGTCACCATGAGGTCTCAAAGCACCAACAAATTCTCCCAAGGAAGAAGGCTTCAAAGTATGGGCGCTGCAACAGACCAGTGAGCCCACTTAACAAGATCCTGGTTAACTAAGTGCAGATATGGTTATCAACTGAAGTCTTAGCCAAAAGGTGAAAATATTTTTGGTTAGAGAAACTCATAGCACATATAAGAACACTAAAGTCATACCTAAGTTGAGTTCTATCAGAATAGAGTCACTGATGGCTCTGGAATTTTTTTGTTCCACCATAAAATATTTTCACTTCGACAAAATCTTAGGAATTAGGGTTAGTAGCTACTAGGCAACAATTTCCTGGGAAAATATGAAAATCCAGCTGACCATATAAAAAGGTTATGTTAAAACCAACTTTTGAAGACTGCAAAGTTGCTTCAGAGGAAACCCTGGATGAAAGATCCATAATGACATATACAAATCATCAAAAGGCTGTCACAATTCTGGAGAATTAGTTCTCATTTTATTTATTAATGAGGATCTCTTAAAATAAAGCTCTCATAAGAAAATAGGGAGACACTGACTAGAACTCTATTGGCTAGGTGGTCCAATGGTTTGAGTCAGGCCTGGAACTTGAGGTCCTAGATTTAAATCTGGTTTCAGACACTTCTTAGCTATATGACTTTGGCAAATCACTTAACCCCCATTAGCCCTTTACCACTCACTCTTCTGCCTTGGAACCCATACATAATATTGATTCAAAGATAGAAGGTATGGGTTTAAAAAAAAAAAACTAAGAACATGAGAGATCACAGAGAACTGGAATAATCCATAGAGGTTATGTAATTCAACATCCACATTTTTACAGATAAGAAAACTGAAACCAGAAGAGGTTAAGTGACTTTCCTAAATTCAGAATGACACTATGTTACAGATGAAGGAATCAAACCCAGGTCTTTTGACTACAAATGCAACATTCTTTCCACTGTACCAAGATGCCTAATGTTATTTCTTGATTCAACTAAAGCTCTAAAAAACATGTTTGTATTCAACGGTCCTTTCTATAATCTCTGTCCCTTCCAACATTAAATCTCTGATCTTCCAAATATGTAGTAAGAAAAAGTTCTATGATTAAACAGATGATATTTTCATGGTTTCATAATTCATCTCTTAGGGAAAAAAGGAGTCTTTATCATATGATTAGAAGCTAGAAGGATCCTCTGATACCCTCTTGTCCAATGCTTCATTTCTTAACTGTATCCTTTTTTTTTTAACTCTTACCTTCTTTCTTATAACTGACAGTATCATTTCAAAGGTAGAAGAGTCATAAAACCTAGGCAATTAGGGTTAAGTGATTTTCCCAGGGTCACATAGCTAGAAAGTGTCTAAGACTGCATCTGAACCCAGTATTTTTTGTCTCCAGGCCTGGTGATCTATCCACTGAGTCACCACCACCTAACTGCCCTACTATATTCTTTGTATTAAGCACTCTCTATTATATCAACTCTTGAAAAATGATTGATTACTAACTCCCACTAAGTGCCTTTAGCTGTCTACATTGAAAAGCTTGAAATAAAACATTTTAGCATTGAATTATACAGAGTATGGACCAAAATTAATTCTATAATTTCAATTTCTACCTAGATCCTAACCTGTAAATTAAGAATAGGTTAGACCAAATGACCTCCAATCCTAATTCCAATTGATATTTTATGATTTATAAGTAAATCCTCAATTTACTAGCAATAATACTGATGATATTATTCTTTAGCAAATGGAAAGCCTAATAAACAAAAAACTTTATTTCTAATTAACAGGGACCTTTAACAATAAGTTAGATAAATATATAAATATAAAAATGTTCATTTAACCTCAACCTTCTTTGACTAATATTATAATAAAACCAATGAACCATTTGTAATTAATACGCAAACAGATTAGTTCCAATACAACCAAGGAATGCACTTCCAGTTACATCTCCAGAAGCACTGATGGATTTACAAATATCTATTCATACTATTCTACAAATTGCCTCAGCAAAACCACTTTAAATGTGGCTATTTAGGGGGCAGCTGGGTAGCTCAGTGGATTGAGAGCCAGGTCTAGAGATGGGAGGTCCTAGGTTCAAATCTGGCCTCAAGACACTTCCCAGCTGTGTGACCCTGGGCAAGTCACTTGACCCCCATTTCCTAACCCTTACCACTCTTCTGCCTTGGAGCCAATACACAGTATTGACTCCAAGATGGAAGGTATGGACTCAAAAATAAATAAATGAATGAATGAATGAATAAATAAGGCTACTTAATGAAGCAATACTGTATGACTATAGCATAAAAGTAAATGACTAGGTAATATCATTTATATACAAAATTTAGTAATAAATTGTGCTTACATAATGCTTTAATTTGTAATTCAGTTTGCATACATTATCTCATTTAAGGGGCAGAGCAGTTTTGTTGATAAGCATTACAATTACTATAATTCCCATTTTACAAATGAGGAAATTTGAGGTTCAGAAAGATTAAACCAATCAGTTAACAATAAACAAATATTTAATGGGGTATTTACTATGTGCCAAGCACTGTTATTTCACTTAAATGTTCACAGTCATACAACTAAATGTCTGAGGTGGGATTTGAAACCAAGATTCCAGGCCCAATTTTGTAATCATTATACCACGCTCTTTTAAAACTTGTTTTTGTCCAAACATTCCATTCATGTCTGATCTTTCATGATTCCATTTGGGGTTTTCCTGGCAAATTAGTGGTTTGCCATTTCTTTCTCCAGCTCATTTTACAGATGAAAAAATTGAGGCAAACAGGGTCAAGTGATTTGGTCAGGATTTAAAAGCTAGTTAAGTGCCTGAGGTTGGACTTGAACTCATGAAGATTAGTCTTCCTCTATCCACTGCACAGCTTCCTCTATCCACAGCTACTAAGAATTAAAATCATCTATGATACCTCCACTGAAGACCTATGTAGTAATCCAAGTGGCTCTGGCAAGTCCTACCAAACTCAAAGGTGTCTTTCTAATGTAGCCTTGAAACAGACTGATTTTTTTTTCATCTGAAGGTTAGTATTGCTGAGTAAAGCCCAAAAGGGTAGCTATCTGATAGCAAATTTGATTAATGACATATTAACACATGAAGGCAATTGAGTAGGTCTTTTAAGGGGCTGTAATATGCACTGTTGGGAGAAATATCCCCTACTAAGTAACGGTGGTTCTTCTCAAGTATTCAGTTTTATATGTAAATTACTGGGAAATATCTCAGAAACAGGACCCAAAAATCACTTTTAAATTTTTTTCTTCCCAGTTAAGTATGGTGTGCTATTCTAGCTAGAAAACCCAGGAAAGGAATGAGCACTATCAAAAAGACATGTAAGAAAATGAAAAATAACTAGAAAATTATATGATTAGAAGTATGATGGTACCTTCAACAGAACAAGAAATTTGAAAGAGGGTTAGATTATATTCTACTTTTGTCTGGAACCTTACAAAATTGTCATTTTAAAATAACTATGAAAAATGAGACTCAGAGATGGAAAAGGAACTTGGTGAAAGTATGTGCTTGGCTGAGAATTCAACAGATAAGTTACCATCTGTAAGTTTATGTCTGAATGCCTCCAAGTCCCTAATATAATGATACTGCAGTGCTGAAGAGCTTGGGATGGCCCAGAATAGCCATGAACCTGTGCTTCTTTTTCCTAGAAAAGGAGTCCTGTATCTTGGGGATGAATGCAGGTCACTTCAGGGACTGGACTGAACAGCAGCTGCAAAGGACATCAACTCTCATTCAACAAATATTGAACATTGATGAAGAACTTAGACAACCTGAGGTCATGATTCTTCTGAAGCTTCAGGATAACAACCCATACAAACACCCTTCAATGGTAGCTCTTCCTATTATCACAGAATAGCATTTACCAAGTGCTAGGCTGTTCATACAGCAGTAGAGAACATGGAAGAGTAAAATGTGTTTAAATGGTTGCAAAACAAATTATAGCTGTCATTATTAATAAGTGTTCAGATGATACAAAATGTAATTTAATGTGAATTATAAAAAATACCAGATTGAATTTAATTGGAGCCAAAAATTCAATTAATGAACACTTATGTAAAGGGTCAATATGCTGTCAATCTGTATTTGCCTACTGTTCTGGGTGGATATGATATGCTCCTGTATGCCATGTTACTAAGAGTTGTATTGATTTTTTTTTTTAGAGTACTTAAAAAATGGAAAAAAAGAAAAATCATTCATCTAGAAATACTGCCAGCAAAAAAAGTCTTATTACATTAGAACAAAAACTTGTCATAATTTAACAGTATGAACACTTATATTAATTCTAAAATAGGACAAGATGTTGGAATATGTCTACTCTCAGAAATATTACAAAACATGCAGATAAAAGAAAAAGGCAAAGCTGTATCAGCTAGTTGTGGTCTGCAAAGACAAGGAAAATGTCACATCAATAGAACTGGAGCAGCTGCATTCCTCTTGGCAGAGTAGTCATTCAGACTAAAGTTTCAAGTTTATACATTTAAGGTAGTAAAACAACATAGAAATGAAGAGAGTAAAGAAAACTTTTATTATAAGCCTTGATTAGTTGAATTGCTTAAAAAAAATCAAGCCCAACTGCATAATAGCAGCTGGGTTTTTCAGTGGATAAAGTACTGGACCTAGCCAGCATCAAACACTGTGTGACTCCAGGTAAGCCACTTCACCTTTGTTTGCCTTATCTGAAAATGAGGATAATAATAGCACTTAACACCTAGGGTTGATGTAATGATCAAATGATCAAATGAAATGATAGCTTTCAAGCATTTAGCAGTACTTGGTACTAAGTGTTATATAAATACTATGTGTTATATAAATGTTAACTATTGTTGTTATTACTATTATTATTACTGTTAAAAATTACTGGTGAAGTAGTCAATGACCACGAGGGCCAGGCAGCTAAATATCTTGATGTTTGAATGAAAATATCCTAAAGTGGATATACTGGTTTTTAAAATGGATGAAATAAACTTGTTCTAGAAAAGGATACCTTCTTGAACTTATATTACTAAAAAAAAGAAAAGCCTCACTATAGATTCAAATTGTCTAAGGATCAACTAAACCTTGTATTGGGAAGTATTATAATAAAGGTGATTTTAAATTATTACCAATATTTGTTTATGTATCTCAAAATCCTCTGAGAAGCTATAATCACAGATCACTTCCATTTCTTTGACAATCAAATAAAAAAGAATGGGTGACCAAAGCTGTTTTGTTTTTAAACCCTTATATTCTGTCTTGGAGTCAATACTGTGTATTGGCTCCAAGGCAGAAGAGTGGCAAGGGCTAGGCAATGGGGGTCAAGTGACTTGCCCAGGGTCACACAGCTGGGAAGTGCCTGAGGCCAGATTTGAACCTAGGACCTCCCCTCTCTAGGTCTGACTCTCAATCCACTGAGCTACCCAGCTGCCCCCTTTGTTTTTGTTTTTTAAAAAACTGGTTTTCAAGTTATTTTGGCTCAACTGTTGAAAAAATTGGCATGACAATCAATATATGTTCACCAATTCTAGAGTAGGCCACAGATCCTCCAATTACACTTCATTTGTTGTGTGAGAATGTGAACATGCAAACTTGATGAGGATAAATCTCTGTGCCTAACAGTGGTTGTGTGATTTTTTTTAGAAAAAAACATATCAGTCTATAATGCTAAAATATTTTAAATGATATTTTCATCATCAATATAGCAATCTTTTTCCTTTTTAAAAAAATTTTTTTTCTCAGGAATCTGAAAAAAAATTTTAAACCAAATTTCTTTGATAAAGGTTCACTTCTCAAGGATGTAGAGAACTGAGCAAAATTCATAAAAATAAAATCAATTTCCCAATTGATAAATGGTAAAATGATATGAATAGGCAGTTTTCTGAATAAAGCTATCAAGTCACATTTTTTTAATGCTCTACTCTTCTATTAGAGAAATGCCAATGAAAACATCTCTGAAATAACCACCTGGCACCTATTAGATAGGCTAATATGACAGAAAAGGAAAATGACAAAGGCTTGGAAAGAATGTAGAAAAACTGGAATACTAATGCACTGTTGGTGGAGTTGTGACCTAGTCTAATCATTCTGGGGAACAATTTGAAACTCTGTCTAAAGGGCTGCAAAACTGTGCATACCTTCTGACCCAGGAATATCACTACTAGGTCTATAATCCAAGAGATCAAAGAAAAGAGAAAAGAACTTATTTCTACAAAATTATTTATAGTAGTTTTTTTGTAGTAGCAAAGAATTGGAAATTGAAGGGGTACCCATCAAGTGGAGAATAACTGAATAAGTTATAGTGTATGACTGGCATGGAATACATTGGGCTGTAAGAAATGATGAGCAAGATGGTTTCAGAGAAACCTAGGATGACTTATATGAACCGATGCAAAGTGAAGTGAGCAAAACTAGGTCAACACTGCACAAGTAACAGCAATATTGTAAGGTCAACTGTGAAAGACTTAGATATTCTGATCAAGACAATGACCCAAGGGGGCAGCTGGGTATCTCATTAAATTGAGAGCCAGGTGTAGAGATGGGAAGCCCTGGGTTCAAATCTGGCCTCAGACCCTTCCCAGTCGTGTGACCCTGGGCAAGTCACTCAACCCCCATTGCCTAGCCCTTACCACTCTTCTGCCTTGGAACCAATACACAGTATTGATTCCAAGACAGAAGGTAAGGGTTTTTAATTAAAAAAAAAGGCAATGATCCAAGACAATTACAAAGGAGCCATGAGTAAAAATGCAATACTATCCTTCTCCAGAGAGAGAACTGAAGAACTTTTGAGTGCATTAGAATGAAGCATTCTTTATTTTTCTTTTTTCTATGTGTTTTCTTTTGCAACATGGCTAACATGGAAATGTTTTATGTGACTTCACTTTCATAACTGATATCATGTTGCTTGCCTTCTCTAGGGGTGGGGGAGGGGTGAGGAGGGAGAGAATTTGAAACTCAAAGTTTTAAGAAATTAATATTAAAATTTTTTAATGTAATTGGGAAAAATTTAATGAAAATAAAAAAAATTTTTTTTAAATCTTACTTTCTAAGACTACTACTTTGTAATAAAGTTGAATCAGAAATATATTTCTTATTCTTTCCTGTTATATTAATAACCATATACACATTTTTCTAGAATTTTTTGTATTAGGTTGGAGTTTTAATTAATCGTGTTTTACATATAATTATAACTCTTAATAATGTGACCACAAAAAGGAACTATGACTTATTACTATTATAATATGTATATTATGTATTACATATATAATATATTAATATAACTCTGAAGAGTTAACTAGTAGTGATTAATGTTAAGATAGTCAAATAAAGCTGCCTAGAATCCTGCCTATTTTAAGTCCAGGACCTCTGAGCAAAATGGAGACTCACTGCCTCTCTAAGTCTCCTTTCTGGAGAATATTCAGAGAGTCACTCCCTCCTTGGGAAAACCAAAGAACCCCTCCTAAAGTCACCAAATGGTAATACATAAACTATTGAGTTACCTAGGTCATTAAGTGGGAATTAGAAAGTCAAAGACACAGGATCATGCATTTAGATTTAGAAGAGATCTTAGAAGTCATCTAGTTCAACTCTCTCATTTCAGAAATGAGAAACTTGAAACCCAGCAAAGTTAAAAGATTTGCTCAGTCACAAAGGTAGTGAATAGCAAGACAGAATTTAAGCCCAACTCTTTAGGATTACAAATATATTCCTCTTTTCACTAAACACCACCATTTCATTCCCAGATAAAAGAACACGCAACACATACATGAACAGTATATGGCATGAGTATTTAACTCAAAGTCTAGAAACATACATTCTAGTTTTAACTTTGCAAATGACTCAATGTGAGACTTTATCTCAGTTTTATTGCCTGTAAGATGGGAACAATGCCTGTTCTAAACTAGTAAAATGATAACCTTCATTTATAAGTAGAAGATCAGCTAGTAAAATGGAAACTAGTACCTATGTTTGATCTAGATAATCTATAAGGTCCCTTCTAGTCCCATCATTCTATAATCTATTAATTTTATATTAATACTTTATATTTGTATAACCTTTACATAAATTTCATTCAATCTTTGAACATGGTTCCTACATAAAACATAATATTCTTTTGATCATAAAATTGATAGGGAATTCTTCCTAATCCAAGCTCCTTATTTTACTAAAGAGGAAACTGACTGTCCATCTTTGGTTATACAACTAAGCAGGAGGGAAGGCAGGATTAGAATAAGAATCTTTAAAATCCAAATCCAGGGCTTTTTCTATTACCCCACAATGACATCTCTCGCCAACCTTCCTAAACTATATCACTTTTGGAGATGCTCATTGTAGCAGAGGCATGGGTTCTTTTGCCAAACCATGCTTGGGGATTTCAAAATTAAACTGACATGGTACTAGCTTTGTACTCCATTGGTCTAGGCCCTCACAGATAAATCTTGAATGTACATAGACTGTGAGCTCCTTGAAGGCAGGGAATGTTCTTTCTTGCCTTTCTTTGTGCCCCCAGTGTGAAGCATAGTGCTGGGCATGTAGTAAGTGCTGAGTTGACAATGGTCATTAAACTAGCTATAAGAAAAATCATTTTCTCTGAGTCTCGGTTTCTTCACCTATAAAATTAAATTAGAACGGACTGTCCCAAGTCTTTTTCCAGGTCCAAGTCCTATAAATGTAGGGAGCTATGAATCATTGAAATGTAACCCTCAGAAAATCATGTTTATCATTCTTGCATTCTTTTCTTCCACTTTGGTCCCACTAAAAACCCCCATAAAGGCCTTGTAAATTTCTCAATTACCATTTAGAGTTTCACATTATGCTCAGACTTGACTTCACATTACCTAAGCTTTATATTCATGATCCTTCAACCATAGAACAAAAACAGTCAGGTCTAGAGGGGTTGGGTTGTCATCTAGTCATTTTATATTTATTTTATAAAGCCATCCTAGGAGGTTGACAAAATAAGGATTATTCCCACTGTACAGAGAAAGAAGAGACTAAGGGAAAAGTAACATCCCACTATACAGAGAAAGTGGAAACCAAGGGAAAAATAGCAACCAAAATTACATGATCAATGAGAAATAGGACCCAAATCATCTAGTGTTTTAAAAAATGCTTTATTACCCATTTCAACTTTGCTAATTCATAGAAAAGAATAATTATCCCAATCTTTACTAGATCCTACTTTACCTGTAATAGTAAAAACTGCTCTAGAAAGGACCTGGACCACAGCCCCAGATGTGCAGAAAGGAAACCCATCCCAGGAAGCAAGTCTGGAATATCTTTGATATAATTAAAAGTTGCCTTCTGGGGTGTATCCAAGGTTAAAGAGTATAGATATTGAATAAGCTAGAGATGCTGTAGGCAAATTGGTTCAAAGATTAAAGAGGAACATAAGACAATAGATAAAAAGGGAAACCAGAAAAGAAAATGGTATGACTAAAGCTCTAAATGAGAATACAATCTGTTTCGACAAACAGGGGAGCTTCTTCTGGACCCAGATTTGGCATTCAAATAAGAGGAGGTAAGAGAAACACAGCCTGAATTATGTATAAAACTGAAGTGGAATCCTTAGAAAAATTTTAGAAGCTGCAGAAGAAAATAGATATAGAATAGTAGTCTTCGTTTTAGAGAAAAAAATCTAGTTGAAAATTATGAATATCTCCTAAACATTTTTAGATATGGTCAACATGGGAATCTGGTTTGCTGTGAAATACATATTTATTATGAGAGTTTTCTTTTTTATTTTTATTGTTCAATGTGAAGAGAAGCAGCACAGTGGGAAAGATAATAAATGCTTATAAAAATGAATTGTTTTTAAGAATTTTAAGGCTAAACTGATTCTTTATATGCCTATGGCCTGTGGCCTCTTGAATGTTCATCCAAGTAAAGCAGTTCTGGTTACAGCCTCACCAGCCAGTTTCAGCATATGAATAGTCAGTATTTTAAAGGACTTCACACACATTAAGTCAGCTGACAAATTCCTAAACATGATGTATAAATCGTTGTGCTATCAACTTTACCTCAATTCTCCTATATCTGCTTTAAGATTATCATTGGTAACAGAACATAAGAAGGAAAACCACAGATTTCTTCCATGTTACCCATACACATAACATTCATTGAGTCCAAAAACAGTCTTAACTTCTTCCATGATTATTATATGAAAAGTCCTCAAAGAAAGGCAATTGGCATCTTGTTTTGTGTATTATGAGACCTGAACCTGAAAAATGCCATAATTTCTTGGATACATATAGGATTTTAATAGTTCAAGATAAACAGGTAAGAGGAGTGTTTTAAATAGCTTTCAGGCCCCGGTCCACTATGCTCTCATTGAATGTTCAAACAAAGACTGCAAGGTGACTCCATTTTCTCAGGTCTCCAAGCCTCCACAGTACTATCAGTAAACTAACTCCTACTATAGCTACACCTAGCACCAAAGCATTGGGAAGTACAAGTTGAATGAGAACACTAAAGGAGGGAGAGAGAAAGGAAATAGATGAACCCAGGAAAAGTATAGAAGTTAAAAACTCTGTTAGATCATAATTTGTCAAGGAAATAATTTAAGCTACTTTCCAATCACTACTAAGTATGTAATTTGTTACTTTAGTGTAGCTAGCTGTAATCTCATTTAGATCAAAATTTTTCAAATGTGCTATTCTTAGCAAAGAATTAAATTTCCAACAAGTTTGTCAATATTGGTAGTAATTTTTTTAAATGATATAAGTTCTCCTACCGTGAGAGGCAAAAGCTAATAATGGGAGGGGAAGCCCCATTACAGAGAATCACAAAATGAGAAATTTGGGCAGAATTGGAGATCAACATTCAGAGAAGTTTCAAAATTTTTGCTATGCCAGGAAATGTTCACAGGACACATGGTTAAGTCAGTATTTATGACAAGAAAAAGTTGGGAGTCAGAAACTGACAGGTAGGTTCTATTTTCTGCTTTCTGACAGAGGCAACAATGAGACGGCTACAGATTGAGAAAGAGAAACAAAACAGGGGAAAGTACAGGACTGGACACGGGGACAGCTTGCTTGCTCTAGATCTAAAATTGTTCATCAGAATTTTAACTTAACTTTTAAACTTTAAAATGTTTGTACCAGTTTAGTCACTGGACATACACACTAATCATCCTATTAATTAATAATGTCTAGCTGATGGATATATCCGCGGGTACAATTTCAACTCTTCTCTAAGTGGTCTCCAAGCTAAATTATTCACTAATTTCCCCTACTCTCTCACAAAAAGATCAAGATTACTTGGAGTTATTACTGAAATCCTCTTCCTACAGTAGATCCTACAAAGTAATGACGTTAAGCATAAATTATCTGCAGAGGGCTATGAAAAAGCATATAAAGGCTCATAACCAGAAGGCTGCACATGAGGGGATCAATTTTTGGTTTCGTCACAACTCAAAAAAAAAAATCTATTAAAGGGGTAGCTGGGTGGCTTAGTGGATTGAGAGCCAGGCCTAGAGACTGAAGGACCTAGGTTTAAATCTGGCTTCAGATACTTCCTAGCCATGTGACCCTGGGCAAGTCACTTAACCCCCATTGCCTAGCCCTTCTTAAAATTGTTATCATAAAATGATAAGGATTTTTTAAAAATCTATTAAAAGCTCTGGCAATGGGAGCACTCACATTTATGAAAATGTATGAGATCTTTGAAGATGTTATAAAATTATGGCTAAACTCAAAAATGAGATCAATGTCAACTGGAGAAAAAAAGAATCTTTGCATCAACTATGCATTGGTAGACAAAGGATACAAATTTCTAAAAAGAATTGCAATCTATTAAAAAAGACTTTTCCTTACCAGGAACAGTAGAAATGCAAATCAAAGCAACTTAGTACCTCAGACCTAAGAAGCTGGCAAAAGTGACAATAGATGGAAAACAGTCAATATTGGAAAGAGGTGTGGAAATGCAGGAACAATAATATAGTTAGTGGCACTATGAATTGGTCCAACCGTTCTGTAAAGCAGTTTAGAACTGTACTTAAAAGAAATGACTAATATGTCCATACCCTTTGATGCATGGGAATCTGGCCAAAAAGAAGTCAAAAACAAAAGGATGCACCACATAAACCAAAATATTCATAGCAGCACTTTTTGTTGTAGAAAAAAATTCTAAACAAAGTAGATGTACAATGAATGGGGGAAAGCTGAAGAAATTGTTGTACATAAAAGCTTAGGCCTAAGAAGACACATATGAAGAATTCAGGGAAGCCAAGGAAGTCATTAACTGAGGAAAATTGGAGCAAACAGAACTATACAATGCCTGCAACAATGTAATTCTTAAGAACTATCAACCTCAAAAAAACCCCCTGAAATTAAGTAATTACAATGACCTAAAGAAGAAATGAGAAAGTGCAAAACCATCTCTCCTTCACAGAGGCAGGCAAGACAGAATCTTGAACATCACCAATACTTATCAGTATCGACTGATGTGTTTACTTAGTTCTGATGAACTTTTTTTAGAGATGGGAGAGGAAAATATTTATAAATGAAGGTGATCTAAAACCAAAATATATCAAGTTTTTAAAAGGAAGCTTAAAATCAGGAAAGTAGAAAAAGAGAGAAGGGAATTTAGAAAGCATCTACTATGTACTAGACACTATGCTAAGAGATTTTTATAAACATTATCTCACTTGGTCCTCACAACAACCAAACTAAGTAAATGCTATTTGATATCTTCATTTTACATGATGAAAACTGAAGCAACCAGAGATTAAGTGGCTTTCCCAGGGGATGGAGCTAGTAAGTTTGTCTGAATCTAGATTTAAACTTGTCTTCCTGACTCCAGGAGTGGTGATCTATCCACTATACTACTAGCTGTCCTTCATACTGACACTAAATCTATTTTTCTTACTCCTGGATATAGCCATGTCACCCCTGCTCATGTCAGAGGAGCCTACACTAATGGAAAAAGGATTACTAGACTTAAAGAGTCAAAAGACCTAGTTCTAGTCCTAGAAAGCAACTTCTCTCTGAACATCAGTTTATCTGTAAAGTAGGGATAATACTACTTGGAATATCTACCTCAGGGGATTACTAGGAGGAAAGTACTTTATAAAATACACAGTACTATATAAGTGCAAACTATTATTTTGTTAAAAGCAATATGATCTAATGGAAAGAACCTTTGAGTCAAAGGAGACGGGACTCAATTTTGGTCCTGATATAGACAAACTCCTAAGTCTTTGGGCAAGTCACTTCTTTATGAGCCTAATTTTTTTTTCAGACCTAGAATTGAGGTGGTAAGACTAATAATCTCTAGAGACCTTGAAGCTCTAATCTATGATCTTCTGCTCAAAAAGTCCTCACTAGCTCCTGCTGTCTGACTAAATGTCAAACTCCTTTGCCTGCATTCAAGGCCCTTTCACACACAAAAGATGCTACTTTACGTGTTTCAACTTAATTGATATTAGTCCCCTTCCATGCATTGTATGTTATAGCCAACCTGCAAATTGAATATGGCCTTTGAAAACTCACTGTATTTGCTAACTTCTATATCTTTACTCCCACCATTCTGTATTTTTGTCATGTCATTCTCTATTTTACTGGCTAACTCCTAATTATCCTTAAGCTAAATTCAAATACTCCCTTCTCCATGAAACCTCTTTGAGCACTTGGACTTCATTGTTTTGTAATTCGTTATGATCTGTGTTTTAATCACCTGGAAACTCCACAGGGGCAGAAACTATTTCTTAACTAAATTTTTTATCATGTACCTGCAAACAGCAGGTGCTTAATATTTGATAAATGTACAAATGAATTTAAAACATTCTGTTTAATAGGTTTAATCCAAGTTTGCTAAGAGGTTTAAAAAAACACATTTAGGGAAAGTAAAACAGAAAAGATTTTAATGCTGGGCCAATAAATATCTATTAATAAAAATAAATGTACAGTCCTAAAAATAACCATTATTTACCAGTTAAGAGACATTATAAGGGAGTGTCTTTTACCAGTCCACGTTCTAAAATAGAAACAACTAAGTTACTTTAACCTACTTTCCAAGAATAATAAAGGCTGACGATTACATGAGAGGGTCAAATGGTATAATTAAGCAATAGCTCAGAATTACCTCTGCTCAAAAATGTTAAATATAATGTAAGTTTTGACTTTAGAGTTTTTATTATACAAAAATTTTTTTTCAATAAAGTAAAAATCCTCCTTAACAGTCTCACTATAAATGCATTCAAAACTGAATCAAAGAACTCAAAATAAGACTCCAGAGATTAAAGGAACATATATTATTAAATTTGTAAATCACTAGTAAAATAGTTCTTTCTGACACATTAAGTGGCAGTAGAAACAAAGTTCAACATTCTGTCAAAGATTTGCCGTGAACCTACTATGTGCACGCCAGAAGTACAAACTCGTTTGAGTTAGAATTTTTTATTCTAGTTTTTTAACTGATGGCTCAAAATGATAACAAATTAAAAATTTCTATATCTCAGGAATAAGTCAGGACCCCATCTAAGTCTAAATTGGTCCTCTAATACTAGTTCCTACAAGTATCTCATCAAAACAGTATCTAGGTCAGTCCCTTTGCTCTTTACAACTTCAATTACATGCAATGCAATGTTTGAGAACAAATCACTTAATCTAAGTCTCAGTTCTTCACCAGTAAAATAGGATGTGGCACTAGATGATTTCTAAATTCCCTTCTGAGTTCAACAATCTTAAGACTGTGTGCCTAAAAAAGCTCTCAGAGTAAATGGCAAACTGCTATTAATGAACAATGCTTCTTTGCACATTTTAAAATTCAATTCACTTATTTTTTTCTAAATATCTCTTTCAGACTCTTCCTGAGTTTATCTCTTATTTCATAGGGGGGAAAAGTCACCCAGGGCTACATCTACACTAAACTCTTTTAACTCTGGGAGAAAAAAAAAAAGACATATTTACATGTACATTTACAGCAGCTCTTGTGGCAGCAAAGAAGTGGAAACAGGAGATGCCCACTGAATGAGGAATGGCTAAACAAGTTGTGGTACATGAATGGAATACAATATGACTGTACTGTAACAATGAATGTGATTACTTAAAAAAAAGTATGGGAAAGTTTATATGAACTAATACAAAAATGAAGTAAATAGAACCAGGAAAACAATACACATAATGATTACAGCCACAATAAATGGAAAAGAATGACCACAGAAATGGAATGCTGTGAAAATAAAATGACCAGGGTTTGACCCCAAGGAAAAGAAATTGGGATGCACTTCCTTCCCTTATTTGCGGAAGGGAGATTATAAGTGGGGAACACTGCACAATATGCTCCACTTAGGCTGATGAGTTGGTTATTTTCTGAAATTTTTCCTTTTTTTCCCTATTGTTTGTTATGAGGATAGATCTTTAAGGGGAGTGAGGAAGATACAGTCAAATATATTGGGGAATGCAGAAAATATAAAAACAAAAGGTATCATTTGATAATAGTCAGCAGATATCTGAATTCCTCATGTATAACTTCATTAGAAAAAACACTGATTAACTGAAATCCTTTCTCAATTTCTACTATCAAAGAACAAATGACAGGATAACAAACTGGTATCACAAGGTGGATTTTGGGGATTTTCAAATTAATTACGTCCAGGAATATCACTAACTGTTACTATAGATTCATCAACATGGTTTTAAATTCTGTAATCCTAAATCTAAATTCCCCTCACTAAGGCAGTGATATGTTGAATATGTTTTAGCTTTTTGGTGTGAGGAATAAAACAACTTCAAATAATACTGTATATTCTAAGAATCTTGATTAGTAGGAATAAAGTCTTTTTACATTTATTATCTCATCTGATCCTCAAAACTACAGAATGTGGAAAGCAAGGTAAAGATTATAGGTATTATTTTATAAATGTGAAAGCCACAATTTATTAAACTCACTTTATAAAGTGAAGGAGCTGGAATCTTGGACTTAATTCCTAGAGAATTTTGCTTTACTCTGGGAGCCTTCCCTATCATACTACAAATCAAGAACAGAAGAAAACAAAAAAATGTTATGTAACTATCAATACAGATCAGAAAGTCTTTACAAATTATACTCTAAGTTCCAAGAGGACAAGAATGATATGTAAAAGGCACCTAAGCAAATATGTGTGGATGGCTAGGAGGAAAAAAACCTAGTCTAATATCCCTGAGCCCTGAACAAAGGAACTACTCAATTTTGTTGAATGACTCAAATCTTCAATACCAACAATAGAGCATAAAAGAGCATGTCTAAAAGTTGTCTTGATAGACATGTTTAGTGATAATCATCTATCACAGAAAATATAGTGGCCACAAGGTAAATATTTCTTAGTTTGGTCATTAACAGATTTTTTTGCCTACTGATACTATGATCTCAACCACAAACATTCTAACATTAAAAAAGAAAGACTCGGGGCAGCTTGGTGGCTCAGTGGATTGAGAGCAGGCCTACAAAAGGTCTTGGATTCAAATATGACCTCAGACCCTTCCTAGCTGTGACCCTAGGCAACTCCACTGACTATCCCTTACTGCTCTTCTGCCTTGAAACCAATACATAGTATTGATTTGGGGAGGGGAGGGGAGGAAAGTAAGAAAGAAAGACTAATGGAGACATAACCTGACAATCATAAGAGAATTCTTATCATGAGTCAAATAGTTGTTCCCACTATATTTAAGACTTTAAATCGGTTTTATTTTCACAATGTCCTTGAAACTCAGTCTTCACGGAGGGATGTTTTGCTTCACTACAAAGATCTTATTTTTGTTTTTCTTTTTCCAAAGGGTGGGATTAGGAGAATGAGGGAGAAAATGAAAAAAAAGAAAATGCTTCATTTCTTAAATTTTGAGTTAGAGCACATGGGTAGGAAAAGATACACTACAATGCTACTTGGTGAAAATTATCCAATAATCCAAGGTAAAAGTTTTAACTAATGTATAAAGGATCCACCTAAATAATCATTATACCTGCTATTAATTAAATACAGGCATTTTGTGTTCTAGCTTGGACTAATAATAACTCAAAGTATTCCTCTACTAAATAACAACTAAAGCATGCCTCAATTATGGCATGGAAGCAGCCCTGGGTTCTCACTGGACTCTAGCAACAGGTGCAAGTTCTGTTAGATCTTTACCACAATGGAAAACCTTTTTAAAGGATGGACCTGCTAAAATACTATGTCACCCAAAAACAAATCTGTTCCCTAGTCATGAAGGGGTTGCAAATTATGTCACTGCAGATAACACTCAAAACAATAAAATCACAATCTTTTAAATATTCAAGCATATAAAAATAACTACCACATTTCTCTAACATTTAAAGCTTTCCTCATAACAACCTTTTGAGATAGGTAATACAAATAAAATTGTATGGTATTTCATCCTTTTACTAGACTGTTAAGATTCATCAAGGGTCTAAGGATATGCCCTTCTAATGGCCCTCATCATAGTTCTCTGTGTACAGCAGGTGATTAATAGTTTTTGAGTCATCAGATCCACAAAAAATAAAAATGGCAAATGTTGTAAAGGCCCTGTAGAAAGAGGCACACTAATGTGATAGAACTATGAAATGGTTCGACTCTTTGGGAAAACTATTTTTGAATTATTAAAAAAAAGTCACTAAAATCTTTTTCACTTTAGTGCCTTTCTTCCACTGATTAACCCTATTTTATTCTGTACATTTCTTACTTGTCCATGGTCATTTATATGTTGTTTTCCCCATTAGTCTGAGTTCCTGAAAGTATAGACTTTTTTTGGTCTTTCTTTTTAATTCCACCACTTAGCACAAGTATGCAAATAAATAAATAAATAAATGCTAGTTGACTAAGCTATACATACCTTTTGACTTGGGTATATACTTCAATGGAGTCAAAACACTATAGAGCTATAAAAATATTTATAGCAACACTTTGTGATAGAAAAGAACTGAAAGGAAAATTGGGTGTCCATCAACTGAGGAATGGCTAACCAAACTACAGATTCTGAATATAATGAAATATTATTGTACCTTAAGAAACCAAAAATATGAAGAAATAAGGCATGCTTGAGAATTTAGAAACTTGTAAAATGTGAAGGAGAACCAGTAGAACAATTTGATCAAGCATGCCTCAGGCCTCTGTGCAGAGGTAGTGAACAGATGTGGAATAATGAGGCATAAATTTTCACATGAACAATTTGTTGATTTGTTTTTGATTGTACTTATCTGTTGGGGGAAGGGATGAAGAAGAATAACCATAAGGTGAAAAGGATATTTTGAAAAGCATAATCAAACATTTTAATAGGAAAAAAATTACTTGTTGAATCAACGCATTTTTCATGTAATGTAACAGGTCATATATTAAATATATCAGAACTGGGATTCAAATCCAGGACTTCACACAGCCTTCCTCTACTCAGACTAATTTCTAAGGAGATGAACAACTTTAAAGCCATCAGTAGATTGGGCTTTTATTTCTTTACAGAGAGAAATATCACAAACCAATCAAATCATCAAATCTAGTACTAGAAGAGACATCAGAAGACCATCTAGTCCAAACACTTCACCCTAGAGACAAAGAAATGAAGTCAAAAGAAGCTAAAGTGACTTGCCCAAGATCATGCAGGTAGTAAGCATCAGAGACATGATCTGAACCCAAATCCTCTAATTCCAAAGACAATACAGTTTCCACTGTATCATGACCTATAAACCTGCAAGAGAGTTGAATAGTCTGTGCTAACAAGTACTAACATGCTTGATCTAAATATTAATAAGAATGGAGAGTTTTATTCCACAGTCTTGAGAATCACAAAATCTTAGAGACTAAGTCAATTATAAAGTGATGATTATTTTATTGGTCTTGCGTATATATTCCTCATATCAATAATAAGCAGTTCTCAATAGAAGATGGAGACCAAATAACATAAAAAACTATGGTTTTACTAACACTAAAAAGAAAATGTCTATGGTGTTCTTATTTTTCAACTTAAATTTTGGCAACCTGGAACTCAAGAATGTGAAACTTTGAAAACCAAGTTACAAAGTTTTTCTCCAAAGATAAGAATGTACTTCCCTTCTCTGCAGGATGGGCTATACACAGTGAATGAGTACTGGTTAGTTTTGCTGAACTTTTTTTTCTTATTGTTACAAGGGATGACATTGGATAGGAAGGGGAAGGAATATATTGGGGAAATGGAGGTGATGTCAAAATGAAAGCAAAAAAAAATTTGAGAGAAAGAAAAATCAACATGGAAAATAATATCATTGATAGAAAGCACTAAAAAGAAAACCTGGATTATAACATCTAACAATTGTGAGAATTAAAATTAATATGCAATAACTCAAAGTATTATAGTTATGAGATTTATCAAAATAAAAAACTAGAGTTAAAAGGGAGCTATCTGAAGCCATGATCTCGATCAAGAAGAGAGAGAGGAGTTACAGAAAACTTATAACCAATCACGTAACTAGGAAAACATGAAGACACAGGGAAAGGGATGCTGGGAGATGAAAAAAATTCTGAGGAACATAGTCCTGGGGGTCAAGATTTTCCAACTATAAATTATGTGACCCTTTTGCAAAGTTGCAACCTTTAGAGATCCCAATTTCATTCGTAAAATGATTAAAATTAAACCTGTTCTTTACTACCTCAAAGAGTAGATGAAATTCAAATGACAAAGTACACAAAAGTTTTCTATTGCACATCAAACCAAGTAGTTATACCATGAAAAATCTGAGTTAAGAATATTCTCATCACATCAATGAATCCCATACAAATCTCATTCCACCCACCAAGCTAAAGCAAAAGCTATGTATAGTGCTTTAAAATTTGCAAAATGTATTACCTTATTTGACAAATATTCAATGACCTAGGTAATACAAGTGTTACTATATCCATTCAATAGAAGAAATCAAGTCACTTATGATCACACAGCAAGTGTTTGAAGTGAATTCAGACACAGATCTCTCCTGACCCCTAATCTGACACTCTCTACACCCTTCCCACTATAGTGTGCTGTTTCTTTGTTCATCCATGCATCAAAAAGCATATTTCTGAAGCCTATCTGACAATAGATTTGGAGGTCACAAGTACTACTAGGGCAACTAAATGCTTCCTATTTATTTAACAGTAAACTTTACATTTGGAAAATTTCACCATAAAGCAACAGATTCCTACAAAAGAATTTTATCATCTGAGTCCCAACGTCATGAATAAGCTTTTCTTCACACACACAAAAAAGACCTAATATCACTGCTTTACAAGATAATGTATACTATCTACAGACTTTAAACAAAATATTGTCAATTTTGCACTGGATAATTTAATCAAGATATACAAACAAGGATAGAACTGAATTTTATAACCAGAAGGAACTGGAGATCAGCTACTAAAAAAGGTTCAATAAATTCCAGCCACTAGCAGAACATGCCACCCTTATTATTACCATAACTACTTCAGAGTTAGGTTAGATGACAGAAAAGGCAGGTTAGAAACTGCTTCCCTTTTCCAAAGAGAAAATTATGAGCGAGTACAAGAAAATACAATTGCTTCTGGGTAAAAGTTCAATTGCTTTTGTAAAGAGCTATTTGCTGAAAGATTATTTCTAAGGGATTTCTGTGGGGGGAGTGGAAAGGGAATGATGAAAGGAAAAATTTTGCCTGAATGTGAGATGAGGTGATATTTCAGTTTCTACCTCCTCAAACCCTCTGATCCCAGGATAAGCAGAACATATGGATTTTTTTCTTAATAGTCACCAATGATGTGTAAAAGAATCTAAGGGTCAAAACATCCTGAAACTTATTTAAGATGCCTTCCTTCCTTACTTTCTTCCTTTCTTTTTCCTCCAAGATATTGAGGCTTATAATCCCTGATTATTGGAGAAGCCGAGGTTTATAGACTTCTCGAGTACAGGAATTCTCAGCATCAACAGGGCAATGTAGATCAGGTGTCCATGCTAAGTGACTGCATTATAGAGTGCCCTTGGCAATAAGGCTGCACTGGGCTTCCTAAAGAGGGACAAGGCTGCACAAGGCTTCCTAAAGAGAGGTGTAGGTCAAAGCTTCTGTGCCAATCAGTAGTGGGATCAGGTCGTAGGATGGCCCAGGTCACTTTTAGGTTTGAGAAAAGCAGGGAAGACTTCAGTCTGCAAGATTTTTCCCTATATACTGTAATCTAATTATACAATTTACTTATGACAAAAATTCTTGGGCATTGTCAAACATTAAACCATAAAACCTGAAATTTTTGATTACCCCTAAATTTGGAGATTGGTTCCTGGATACGAAGCAAGTTTGTCAACTTTTGATCTGCTCTCCACTTCCTCAGATTTTACAGAAGTGGAAACTGAGGTCAGGGAAAATTAAGCAACTAAAGGAACACAGCTACTTAAATGATAAATCCCATCTTTCCAAGGGATATGAACAAAGGAGCCCTCTTTCATCACACCAGTTAAGAGATACAGAGATATATGTAGTCAAGAATGCAAAAACATTCTATTTAAAAAAAAAAAGTCCACTTGTTGACCTAGGAAATCTTTTACATTTAGCAAACTGTATTTCACATGGGATTCAACTAGCTAACCACAAAAGTGAAATGTGGAGGTTAAAAAAAAACAACAAAAAACAAAACATACAAGTCAAATCTTTTTTAGTTTATGATAAGATAGAATTAAACATAAAATAAATGATAGAGAATGAAGAATTGTCAGTGATTGTTTGTCCAATGGTTTCTGCTACTAACTCATCATACAGCCATGAAGGCAAGTCACTATCTGAACTTCCATTTGCAAAATGCAAATAAAACTTGCTTCCTTAAGTGCTCTCCCTCACTACCAATAGTGAAAACTGAACACTGACAAAATTACAATACCCATTTGGGGAGACACGGCCCAGTTTACATATCTTGAACAGCTGCTTATAGGTAGACAATGAACTGGGTCCAGAACTAAAAAATTGGAAAATGGCATTTGAGCTTCTGTAAAACTCTTTTTAGAAACAATATTCGATGATAAAAAAAAATTAAGATGGTAACTGTTAATAATATCTCAGAATAACCAAAATTATAAATGACTCAAAAGATACCCACTAGAAAGAATATGCTAACATATTACTAGTGTGGATCTACACTAAAAATTGGTTAAAGGACACCATTCAAGGAGCAGAGCCAAAAGAATATGCATAATGACAATGTAACAATGTAAATAAAGATGACACTAAAAAGCAACAAAATCCACATCTAATTGAAGGAACAACAAAAGAATTGAACTACTCAAGTTAAAGCACATAGACTTCCTTTCTGTCAACAAAAAACTACAAACAGAAAATGTCATGTGCTATCATGCTATTTGTATACAACTGTTTTCCAGGAGGTTGGAGATTTGTGGGAAGTGTCTGTTTTGTCAAAACAAATACCCAAATAACAAAAACTTTTTCTAAAAAAGATCATCCAAGGTACACATTACTAAATAAGTGGTTCAGACATAAAGCAAGAATGTAATATTGTTTCTACAGAATGAAAGCATGGCCTCTAGATCACTGGGCAGACTCTTGGGACCATTTGCAAAAAAGAGAAGGAATACAAAAGGGATACAGATAGTATGAATAATGATCTGCACTGGGGCAAAGGGAATCACCAAAAAAATGAGATACAAATTTTTCCAAGCATTCCTTTCTCTAGGTAAAATATGACCAAAATTAGTTAGTTGACATTTTTAAAAGCCCAAATGCATCCTTCTAGATGAATATTATCCTTTAGGAGTGATTCCTTTGGAGTGACATGCCTTTATTCCAATGATGTTTCAACACCCTTATTTCAATGATGCTCTCACTGTTCAAAAAGATGTGGGCTCCTTTTCAGAACCACTGAAAGAGTAGAATCAGAATCAATATCATTAATTAAGAATAAAAAAGCTACCCCTGGGATGATCTTCTACATCAGTCATCAACACAGCCTTTATTATGCCTTTAGGTTATTTCTAAAAACCAAATACTACTTTCAAGGAAAGATCTGTCACCAGTAAAGTTATTCAAAAGAATTTACTGCAAATTCTAATTTTAAAAATACTGTAGAATGCCAAGATCTGTCCATTCCCCTGCTTAGAATGTACTCCTTCAATATTTCCACTTGTTCAATTACTTCTCTTTCCAAGATCCTGATGCAGGAACACCTCTTCTATGAACATTACCCTATTCCTTGTAGCTAGAAGTAATTAATTCTCTCCCAATTTCTTAACTACTTTCATAAGCACCTAACTTCTACTATACTTATGTAAATGTTATAATCTCCCTATTTAATAGTAAAATCTTGAGAGAGCAAGGATTATCATTTTAACAGTTTTTATTTCCCTCAGAATCTAGTACAAATCTCTCTTGTTCTATCACTAGTAGGCACTAAATAAATCTTTTGATTAATTTAAAATTGTATGTTATAGTAATGTAACTTTTAAAATACATCTTTTGTATGTAAAATCTAATCACCTTTTCTCAAGACTTACTTTAATAAAACATCATGAACAGCAATACCACTACTATACCACCAAAGAATTTAAAAAAAGAGAAAAAGATCCTTATGTACAATAATATTTATAGCAGCTTTTTTTTGTAATGGCAAAGAAATGGAAAATTAAAATCAACAGGAGGGCAGCTAGGGTAGCTCAAAGTTTGAGAGCCAGGCCAAGGGATAGGAGGTCCTGGTTTCAAATCTAGCTTCAGACCCTTCTAGCTGTGTGATGATACACAGTATTGATTCTAAGATAGAAGGTAAGGGTTTTAAAAAAAAATCAATTGGAAAATGGCTGAACAAACTATAGTATATGAATGAAATGTATAATAATATTGTTTACCACAAGAAATGACAAAAAGTAGTTTCAGAGAAAACGGGTATAACTGACATACAGTAAAGTGAGCAGAACTGGAAGAATAATTTATACAATAACATTATAAAGATAAGCAATTTTAAAAGACCAACCACAATTTCAGAGGACCACATGATAAAGCATGCTGCCTACATCCTGACAGAGGTGATGGACCCAAGTCTTTTTAGACACAACCCATGCTGGAATTTGTTTTGGTTGGCTATTCACATTTATTATAAGTAGTTGGAGAGTTTTTGGAGGTTGTTTTTGGAAGCAAGAGATAAGAGGGAGAGAAAATAAATGCTTGTTAATTGGGGGGAGGGTAAAAATCACAAAGCCTAATAAAACAAATTTAAAAAAGATATTTCAAACTTTATGAACCAACCAAAGAAAAAAAGAAATATTGACTTCACTCCTTGAAAAGACTATCAGGCAATGACTACAACTAGTTTTGAAATGGTATAATAAACAAATATTCGTAAGAGTGTCAGGGAATGGGATACTCTGGTTAAAACAATAGTTTTTCACACCTGGATTGCTGATTTTGAAAGCTCAAAATCATAATATATACATAATACTAAAAACTATACTTAAGTTTATTTTTACTTGAAAATTCTGATATTTCAGAATATTGAAATACACCTAAGAGGTCAATTAGTAAATCAATTGGTATTGGTTAGAATTAGAGAATTCAAAGATTCTGGGTAGATTTCTGATTTGTAATAATCTTACATCATGAAGCCTGAAAATTGATTTTAGTTGTAAGGGGAAAAAACTATTTTTTAAAATTCCAGATTAATTGTTAATTCCAGATTTATGCCATTTTTGAAAACTTCTGCTTATGAGGACTGTCTTCTGGAATGAATATCATTATAAGCTTTAGTGATTCAGCTTGAGTAATAATTGGTTCTATATGATCAGGAAGTCACTGTCTGATAACTATTCATTTTACAAAATAAATAACAAGGTTTCTGCACTGGCATTATAAGCTTTCCATTCAAATTCATTATATAAGCTCAGCAAAAATAAATAAATATTCCCTAGAGTTATTATGGGTTTTACTCAAGTAAATGCAGTATTATTACTGCATTAAAATTGGTCTAAAATATAACATAGGATCTCAAGATCATGGATTCATAGATAATCAAGGACTATAGAGTCAATTAGTCTAATTTCCCTCATTTTGCAGATGAGGAAACTAAGTCTGAAAAAGGTATAATAATTTTCCAAAAGCTAGGATATGGCCAAATCAGAGTTGAACATAGGGAACCAAAATTAGTAGAGGACTGTAGTAAAAAATAATATTTAGAAATTTCCCATAAATCCCTGCAAGAGATTTTAAAATTGGTATAGTTCTGTACATATTGGCCATTAATCTTAATTAATATCAAACTCTACCAGTGTAATTATTACACTTTAAAATTTCTATGTAAAAGCAAACCTCAATTTTTGGAAATATTTTGAAAAATTGAGTGTCATCTCATTGTTCTCTGATTCTTCAGGGATTAACATGATGTAATTGAGTTCCTACATATAAAATTGAAGAAAATTAGAAAATTTTTCATTGAACCATGTCAAAAGAGGCCTTCAAGAATGAAAATCCCAATGAATATAAAGCAATGAGTTTTGTATTATTTTCATTGAATACATACAAAACCTGTACCTTCCCTACTTTCATTAGGGAGAACTGTACAGCTCCGATTACAGCAGTAGGTGAAATTAGAGCTGACACAGGGAATGTGCCCTCATAAAATACATCAAAAACTACCTTTAGACTTTTACTAGGATATGAGGGAATATCATATAACCAGTAATTAGTCTTAATTTAATCCAATGTGCAAATGTAATTGTTTCTCACAAAAAAAAGAGATAATTTTTGCGTGATGTAGTAGTTTATTAAATACACAAAAATTCAAAAACCTTACAAAATAACATTTTATACCTAAGGGATAGATGCCTTTTATTTAAAAAAGAAACTGGAGGGGGCAGCTGGGTAGCTCACTGGATTGAGAGCCAGCCTAGAGACAGGAGGTCCTGGATTCAAATCAGACACTTCCTAGCTGTGTGACCCTGGGCAAGTCACTTAACCCCCACTGCCTAGCCCTTACCACTCTTCTGCCTTGGAACCAATATACAGTATTGATTCCAAGACAGAAGGTAAGGGTTTTTAAATTTTTTTAATTTAAAAAAAAGAGAAAAAAGTACAGTTAGTAAGAAAAAGTTACAAACATGTATGATTTCCTCTGGTCTATAAGATCTGGAAAGAGTTCTGAATCTGGATCTGTGCTTCACTACTTATTCCACAATGAAACCATGGGAAAGTATAGATCTTTATGAGCTTTCAATTACCTTATCTGTAAAATGAAGGAGTTGGATTAGATTGAGTTAAGGTCATCTATCTCTATGTCTATGAAAAAAGCATTTTTGAAGAAATTACTAAATAATACAATTCAATAGGCACTTGATTAACCACGCATAATTTTAAAAATCATTCTCTTAACTATAAATTAAACATATTTACAACAACAACAAAGGGTCTCCTGGACCTCAAGACAATTCTAGTGGATTGGGGTGACTCATGAAATATTTGCATCTAAGAATTTTGCCAAGGCTGAGAAAATAAATAGCTATAAGTACCAATAGGAAGGTCAAACAGCAAATGATTTAGGTTGGATGAAACAAAAATGATTAATGAAAAAAGCCAAGTTTCTTGGTGATCAGGGTAATATGACTCCCCTTTCATGTTATTTAATAATGGAATTATAAGCAACCATTATTAATGACAAAACAAGATTTGCAAATAAGTAGGGACATGAAATTCCAATGAGTAAATCTCTATCCCTCTTATGAACTGCTAACGACTTTATAACTATCTCACTTAATCTGACATAAAACATATACTCTTATTTATATTACACACATTATTATAGTACCTACAAAATGATACGTAACGTATATGGAAGTTCCTTAAAGGCAAGGAGAGTCTTATCAAAACCATTCTATAACCTCAGAGTTTAAGCACAGTAACTACACAAATATTACTGATTATGATATAACTAAGGCTAGCAACAACCAACAATTAATCATATACAACCAACTCTATTCAACAAAACTGTAAATGGTGAATTTTTTATCAAGAATTTAATAGAGAAACTACTAGGTAGTTCAGTGGATTGAGAACCAGACCCAGAGATGGGAAGTCCTGAGTTCAAATGTGGCCTCAGACACTTACCACCTGTGCGACCCTGGGCAAGTCACTTGACCTCCATTGCCTAGGTCTTGCCACTCTTCTGCTTTGGAACCAAAACACAGTAAGTACTGATTTTAAGATGGAAAGTAAGGGTCAGAGAAAAAAAAGAATTCATTGTAGACAAAAGTATTAGTATAAATTTAGCTCAAAACTCTATTAATGTCTTAAGATTCATGATCTTTCTATACTAACCAAAAAAGCACTTCCCCTAAACATTCTACCTTTGTTTCCACTGTCCTGTGGAAAATGCTAGGATCATCTTTTATATGTATCCTTTCTTTATCTCTATCTGGTTACCAATATCAGAACTTAAAACAAACAAATAAAAAGACCTAACATCAGTAAGAATGCTCCTAGTTTCTGTGATAAGATACCAATCTACCTAGTAAAATATCATTTTACTCCTATCTAATCAATATACCAACTAAATATGTCTCAGCCTACCCTTTTGTCCATTTCTATTTCCTCTAGATTTTTCCATTCTAATCAATCCATCTTCTACATCTTTATAAGGCATCTATTTCATGATGTCACTCCCACACTCAAAAACCTGAAATTATTCCTCTGCATAGTTTTTTAAGGCCTTCATAATCTTGCTCCATTACTCATCTGAAAGCACCTGGTCTATAATCAAAACTGTTTTTCACAGCCCCATGAATAGGCAGGCCATAGGATCCTGCTATTAATCCCTTCTATGGTAGTCAAATCCTACCTAACCTTTTAGCCTTCTATTCCTTTGCCCACAAGAACTTCTATGGAGTCTTCCCAGCATACTTCAGGTTTAGGAAGTTTCCTTGAAGTCCTTTAGCAATTATACTCTTGTTCACACAGTTTGAGAGTCAGCAGAGCATTAAAGGACTGGCCTTGAACTCAGGAAGCTCTATACTAAAAGCCTGGCCTTTAACACATACAACTTGTATGACTCTGGTTAAATCATTTAACCTTTCAGGGCCCCCAGGCAGTTCACTAAAACAATACAGACCAATTGCTGATAAACATCAGGAGTTCCCTGTATCAATGTAATCAAAGGGGGGGGGAGAATAATAATAACAAATTACACAGTATTCTAATCATATTGGCTGACACTCTATCTGCCAGTTCTTTTTTGCATATTAGCCTTATCTTTCTAAGTATATAGTAACTTCCTTTTAGGCAGGAATCATGTCATCAGTTAAGGCACTCACCACACAAATGCTCAATAAATATTTAATAACTATATATTTTAAAGTCTGCATAATAACCTTGGGCATCAGTCAATCATTACACATTCACTAAACACCATGTACCAAGTATTGAACCAGGCCGAAGGCAAAAATCATGGTCTTTATCCCTGCTCAAGGAGCTTCTACTCTAATAGATAAGACAAAAATGTAAGCATATAAATATATACCAAAAAAAAAAAAGCCAACTCATGGTGAAAGATGAAAGCACTAGCAGGTGAGGAGAATCTGGAAAGTTTCACGTAGGAGATGGCATTAGAGTGAGCTTTGAAAGAAATGAAGGATTTTAAGAGGTGGAGAAAAAGTGCACTCCAGACAAGAAAAAGAAAAGTGCATATATTAGAATAACAAGACAGTTGTTTGGCGCCACTACAAACGTAAGTTAATGTGTAAGGAGCTTCCAAGTAGTTGGAACCAGGTTGTGAAAGGTTTTTAATGGGGGATGGGGGAGAGGTAAGGAGAGACAAGGAGACAGGGAAAGAGGGAGGGAGGGAGGGAGGGAGAGAGAGAGAGACAGAGAGAGAGAGAATATGGATGAATATACCTCCCACTAAAACCATGTTCTACTGTATCATAGCACAGAGGTGACTCTTAATTCCCAAAGACTATGCCAGCAAAGCACAAGTCCTACCAGGGTCTCCTAAGCTTCAAAGGCCTAGGATATTTCATATATCTGGTGTTGGTGGGCCAGCCTACCTAAAAAGGAAGATTATCCCCAGAAAGACTGACATCAGTTGGTGAACTTTTTGGTAACAGCAATTCAATTTTGTGGAGGGAATAAAAACACAACTAATGATTGTTGCAAGATGCACATATACATACACATGCATTTCAGTGGGGCTATGCTCTGATCCAGATATTTCCCTCTAATAATGCATACTGCAAGCTGGCCATGCCTTCTCAAACTGTGTGTTTCTTCTCCAAGTCCTCTGAGTTTTTAAACATAAGAACTATGTTTAACAATTCAGAATTATAACACATAGAGACTAATGCTGTAATATTTTTAAAGGAATGTTAAAATAGTATCAATTACTATTTTATAATAAGTCTTAATTTAATAACAACAGATATAAATATAGGTTCTGGGAATTGAGGCTATGGTCTCACCAAATTTGTAACCCTGGAGTCCCCAGTAGCATCATATTCCCTTTCTCTAGTTATAAATCTAAAATAAGAAAAGAAACTACCTGCTTTGGTCAGATATTTTAATAGTCATCAAAATATGGGCAGTAGAAACTGCTCTCACCAAATCCTAGCTTCTCTGATCATTTTTGTTGTTGTTGTTGTGATGGTTATCTTCCTGTTTTCAAAGTACATTTTTTAAAAAGTAAATTAAGGTTACTAAACCACTCTGATTGAGGATATGAATTAATTTATTGGCATCACCTTGGGTTCAAGATCCAGATCTGCCAAAGACTAGTTGTCAATATACAACAAATTATAGAGTGGGTCACAGTTTCTTGAATTGTAAAATGAGAAGGCTGAGCTGGACAGATCTCTAAGCTCTCTTCTGTCCCTAACAGTCTATAAATCTCTAAGTTATTATTCATTCCAGAAGCAGCAAGGTACAATGAAAAAAGGACCTGAGATCAAGTACTAATTCTGCCAATTGTCAAAACTTCTCTTGTCCTCAGTTTCATTCTTTATAAAATGATGAGGTTATAGTGCATGACTTCTGAGAAGTCCCTTCCATTTCGAACACTGTGAACCTAATATTTGATGATATTTTTTTTGATTAACTGGTTGCTTTTAATTCTAGCTCATAGGAATTGGAGAGGCTAAAAAATCTAATTCTAGGGATTCTAAGTAGGATGAATTAGGCATTCAGTGATAAGAACTGAATCCCAACAGGCACTTAATTCATCATTTTTACAATCAAAATAACTTAAGAGATGTTTCTGTTTTGAGGGGTTTTCCCTTCAGTTTCTTCTACTTTTGTGTTTTATACTAAGTGCACTCTATGATTTCCACCATTTAGGAAAGCAACAGTTCAGAGACCTGTCTCACATACCATACTGTTTCCCTCAGGATTCATTTCAAATGCCAAAGTATTGAGTGACTTCATATTTTTAAGGTTGGATTTAAAGAAGATCAAGATCTTGTATAAGTTAAAAGTAGAATCACCTGATTCACCTCAATTTCAGCCAAAGGTCTTTATAATAGGAACTTTCACTAAACCCATAGCAATCTTCAAGTCAATTTAAATTCTCTCAAAATTTCTCTATATTCCAAATTTCCATCAGTTTAGGTTATTCCAAATATTATGTAATATCTGGAAATTGCTCTGAATGGTTTCAACTTAACACACAAACACATACAACCAATACCCTACAGATCTATTTCCTTGAAAAGATTCCTAACGTATCTTTACTTCCTTCCAAAGACAACAAGCATTCAAAAAAAAATGTCACTGACCTTATTTGTAGGCTTTACAAGTAAATAAAGATAAAACTATACATAAAAGTAATTTAAATGAACTCAAAGGAAAAATTTTTCATTAGCTCAACTTTTAACAAGCTTATGCAACTTATCCATTTTCATAAATCTCAACTTTTTACACCAGGACACACTCAAGAACATTACCAAAATAGATCTGCAGAAATTAAAAATACATACAAAGACATACTAAAGAATCAAAAAGTATTTCAAGGAAAGCTAAGACATATTTAAGATATGAATCAACAGAAACAAAAGTGACACACCCACATTCTCCTTCTGTAACTTTAAAGGACAGCTCAGCTATTTGGTAGAGTTCTTCAAATGCCCCAAAGACTCACCACATACCATAAAATTATCTGTTGACAAACCTTTCTCCATAAAGGTTATTTCTGAAGCACTTGTTGGCAAAGCAGCTTTCTATAAGTAACAATGCTGATGCCTATATCAGTGTGCAAAGGAGCAAAGATATTTTCAGTATCAAAACCATAATCTTAACTTAGAAATCACCTAGTCTAACCCCTTCATGACATTATTAGGAAATTGAGGCACAACGATGAAAAGTGATTTGCCCAACCCTTCACAGCAGCAGACCATTAGTTTTGCAATAAGAACCTTTTAACTAGTGTCTTGGTGATGCATTGTTTACTTTTCAAGCATTAAAATTACCAAATTACTTCAATATTAAAATTAGCTTGAAGTTCCTATAATTGTGCCATGTTTCCAAAGTCATACATTCATCAACAAGAAATTCAGAGCAGCAGCCAGCAACTTTAAATGTAATGACTTACTATGCATGATTAACACTGGAAACTTTTGGTTTGCACCAAAGAGATATATGCAGCAACTGTGACCTTATCTTAATTAAAAGTAATTGGCCTTTTCTACAAGATTTGGCTTAATGAAGAAATTGAAAATCAAGTAAAAAGCATGTGATACTGACAGGCAACAAGGCCAATCATATTTGCTTAAAAATCTAAAAAAAAAAGTACACCTTTAGTTCTAAAAACTAAGTTTTGTTTCCAAGTAATCTAAAACTAAACTCCTCTTGAAAAATTGTTTGAAATAACCAACCCCAAAGAAAAAACAGATCTAAATTCAAAATACATGACCAATAATAGGTTTCTGAATACAAAATGACACAACAGAAATTCTACTAGCAATTATCAGTTTCTAAGTTGTTTGTAATACACGTTAAGTTGTACCAAAAACTGCTTACAAATTGTAATTCTTGTGAAGTAGATGATGATGATGTTCCAGGTAATTCTATCATGTTTCCTAATGTACTGGTACTGGATTCTGGATCATCCTGAAAAGATAAATTTATGGAGTTTAATTGTTCTTCTAATGTAATATTTGTATCTCCTAGTGAACAGGGGCCTGGGTGAAGCTCTGGTTTTTCAATTCTGCTGTCCATGGCAGTTCTTTGATTATTTTTCTGCATTTCATTTTGAGGAGCTAATAGTAAAACTGGTGACTTTATTTCACAACTTTCTGTTGGGCTGTCTTGTTCAATTCCCATGAGCACTTCTATACCATTCTCTGATTGGGGCTTGTAATTGCAGGTAGCATTTGTCTTAGTTAAGTCTTGCCTTGTTTTCAAAAAGTTTTCATCTATACTGTCATCCTCTGTGCCTGGCTGCTCTGTGTCCATTTCAGACTCTATATCTGTATCTGCATCTTCCATACAAACAAAATTGTCAAAGTGTAGAATCCCATTCTTGACAGTCTCTGTTATTTTTACCTTGAACTCAGGGGAGTCATTACAAGTGGGTTCCTGTTTCATAGCAAGTGCTCTTGGATTATCAGGACTCAAGGAAGTGCAAACATTTAGTGACCCAGATCTTGAATCTCTCTTTTCAGGGTCTTGAAGGGATTCTGATCCATCAGGAGACCCATTTAAATATTCTACATTGATCATGGAGGCCAAATCCTGTAGTCGACGGAGTGGAATGTAACAGGATGATGGATCTTGTCCATAAGTAATTTTGGATGTTCCACTATTAATGGCAGCCGATAACTGCATAGTACACCCATTAAGAGGCTCAGAAATATTGGATTGACCATTACCGAAAGGGGTGTCCTTTTCTTCAGGGGCATCTAAATCCACTGTATTGGAAAAGGGCAGCAGACAATTTCTTCTGGGCAGTTCACAGGTCTGATCCATTCTGGGCCAACATCAACCTGCAAACCAAAAATATAGCAATCAATGAGAGTAAAGAGAACCATCTGCCTCCTTTGCTCTCCAAAATGGCAGCACTACTTAAGAGGCCTACATCTCCCAAAAGCCTTTCCAACACACTTCCAGAGGAGAAAAAAGTTCATCAGGCCAAATAGGGCTCAGGAAGTTACAATATCATCTTCCCAGGAGAAGTGAGAGGAGCACAGATCTCTGCACATGGTCTCAAACAGCAATTTTTCCCCCCTGGGCTGCAGAGAAAGAGGGTAGCCTGTTGGTCTTGAACTAAAATTAAAATTCCATGGAATTCAGCTAAGAGATGGGACTCTCAAGGCAAAGAGTCAGCCCTCTCCATGGACAAGCCGAGTCCTCGGCACCAGTTTTCTCCAAAGTTGGTGAACCTGAACAGAAGGTGAGCTTTGATGAGATGGCACAAAAAGGATTCCCCAATTCCCGGCTCCAGTCACAATAGCTTTGAGCCCTGATAAACCACAGCGATGCCTGGCTAAAAGGCTATAGTCGATCACCAATTCACCACTTCTCCCGTTGTCATCAGGTCCTCCCTCCTGCTTCTCGCCCCCCCAACTCTGGTGTCTCAATGGCCAGCAAGCACCCTGGGTGCCCCGCGGAGTCAGGGCAGTAGCAGTCGCTGCTGCTGCAGTTGCAGATTGACAAACATGGCTGCTGCTGGTGCTGTCTGCCCCCAGCCCCCGCTCCTGCTTGCTCCTTCCCAGAGCCCCACACGCTCATCAATATTCAGCGGCCTGCAAACTTTGCAGCCAGGAGGTTGCCCCAACCCACACCTCCCACCAGCTCAGCTCCAGGCCAGTCCAAATGCCCCCTAGCCCCTGGCCTGAGGGGCTGCCCCGGGGTACCTGCGGCGGGGAGGGGGGGGGACAACCCGGGCTGCCACTGGCCGAGGCCCTGGGGGGAGGGGAGGAAGTTCGCAGCAGGGGCCGGCTAGGCCCGAGCGCGGCTGGTAGTGATGGAGAGGGGAGGGGGCCATACTCCTCCTCCTGCTGCTGCTGTAGCTGCTGCTGCCCGGGCCACTGGCTCGGTTCGGTTCCGCCTGCCCCGGCCACCGGCCGCGAGCACAGTCAGACTCGCGCTGGGAGGGCAGCTGAAGCCCGAGAGGGGCTGGTGTTCGCCCCCGCGCCGCTCCCCCCACCCCGTCCCGCCCCCCATCGCCCCCTCACCTCACACGGCCGCCACCATCTTCCCCGCCAGGCCCGGCCCGGGCCAGCCCTCCCCTGCTCAGTGCTCGTGGCGCCCCCTCCCCGGTATGGCTGCAGGGGAGGGGGGCTGACCTCATTACGCTGGGTAGGGGGTAGGGGGTAAGCAGTAAATGGGGAGAAAGCCGCTCGCTGCGCCCCCCTTCCCCCTTCTCTCCTCCTAGGCTGAAGGCAGCTAGCAAGCACCCGACCTGCCCCGGCCTGTTTCTCCTCCTCCTCCTCCTCCTCCCCCTCCTCCTCCCTCCTCACTCACTCCCCCCTGCCGCCACCACCACCACACCACCACCACCACCCTCCTCCACCCTCCTCCACCCTTCACGGCGCGCGCCGGGGCCCAGTGCGCGCGTGCGCGTGTGCGCGTGCTTCCCCTCTCCCGCCCCCGGGGCTTCGTCTCCCAGCGCGCGCTCCCTCCTCCTCACTCTTGGGGTTCAGTGCGGGTGAAGGCCGGTTCGCAACGGCGCCGCCCAATCAGCTCCTTACCTTAGTTTCACTAAGGGGGGGCCCACTACACATACCACCGCCCCCACTCCCGGTCCACCACCCTCCTCGTGCCTGGCCCTCCAGCGCCGGGCCCACTGCGCCCGCGGCCCTGTCCTGTGACAGCAAGGGCCCGCTTGGGGGGGGAGGGGGAGTGGAAGGGGTGGGAGCTGGATCCGTAGGTGTCTCCGTCGGAAGCGCACGGTGAGGGCCGACGAAGCCAGGATTGTCCCAGCCACCCCTTACACACCACTGGGCTCTGCCGCCTTTGCTCCCGCTCCAAGTCCCGCTGCGGCCACACATGGTTCTGCCTTAGCAGCCTGTAGCGCCCCCCACTCCTGCCCTAGCTTTCTGTGCCAGGTGGTGCCTCCTGGCCTGGCCTGCCCCAGTCCTGCACCTGGCAGCGGCGCGACTGCCACTGCTGCGGCCTTGCCCACCCCTCTCCTCCTCCTCCTCCTCCTCTTCTCCTCCTCCTCTAGGCCGGCAGGCCGTCCCTCCCTCCCTCTTGCCCGCCTGACCCGGCTCGGCCCGCGTCAGTCCCGGCCTCCATCTTAGGTTACAGCTAGGGCTCCCCATCCACTGGGCACCTGCCCCCCCCATCGGGCCTGGCCCAGCCCCCTCCTCTAGGGTTAGCCTGACTGCCTAGGCTTGGGGGGTACCCACGCCCTCAAATCCGCCCCCCATGTGGCAGCTGCAGGTGATCTTCCAGCCCCCACCCCCAAAATATATAGATAGATAGATAGATACCACCACCACCACCACCGACCTAGCTGAGCAGGAAACAAAATGGAGGCAGCTGCTGGTCTCCCTGAACGAACCTGGAGCAGCCCCAAAAGCTGGCTCCCCAGCTCAGGCCCGGCCTTCGGGGCGGCAGAAGGCTGGGCACCGCGGGAGCAGGGGCTGCAGCTTCTGCAGCTGGCCCCTGAAACTGGGGAAGATACGGGAGTGGGGGGGGGGGGGACACCGCCTGGCTCTTCCCACACCCCCTCCCTCCTTTCCCTTCCTCCCCCTCCCCGCCGGTGGTGGTGCAGCAGCACCCAGCAGCCGGGGTCGGGTTACCCCACCCTGCGGCCCAGCCTGGACGATGATCCCCACCCTCGGGCAGACGGACCACCCGCTCCCCTACCCCCACCCTACACACACATCCCAGCCCAATTGCAGCCCTTGGGAAGTGGTCGGGGAGGCACAGGATCAACCCGCCCCACCCCCACCCCCACCCCCGCAACGAGGGTGGCGGGTCCCACTCCACGCGAGCAGCTCCCTCCTGCCCCTCCTGCCTGCAAGTGTGTCTGCAAGCCTGCATGTTTGTCTGTCTTTCGGTCGGTCCTTCTCAGGGTCCTGGCCCTTACCGCCCCGCCCCCACTCATCCGTCAAGGTCCAGATTCGAGGCCGGCTCCCTCCCTCCTGCCTGAATCTCCCTCCTCCCATTTCCCCCACACACACCCTACTCCTCCTCCCCCTCCTCCCCACAGCCCGGGGTATAGGTCCCGGTATTTCCCAGCCTAGGACTCCCAACCCTACAAACACATACAATCCCTTTTCCTCAGCCCTAAAGCCTCAGGGGGTCCCTCCCGGGTGGTTTTCTCAGCTCTCCAGGGTTAGGGTCTGAAGGGACTGGAAACGGGTAAAATGGGGCACTGCTCACTTCCCTAATTCCCCTTCGCCCTCCCTTCCCCCGATCTGCTGCCAGAGCTCCCTTGCCACCCAGAGAGAAGACCTGACGGTCCCCAGCGCTTCCCTGGCCTACTCGGCCCACGGTGACAGCAGGAGGCGCCTAATTATTCTGCACTTGAGCGAAATGCACCCAGACACCAGACAGGGTGAGAGGGCGAATAAACAATGGGCATGTGCGGTCCCGGGAGGTGCCACCACCACTCTGAGAGGAGGCTGCTCCGCTAATACTGCCGCCGCCGCCGCCGCCGCCGCCGCTGCCGCCGCTGCTGTTGCCGCCGCCGCAGCCGCCGATCTCGGCGCTGATGCAGATGGCTCTCTAGTGAAGTCTCTCAGCTCAGCCCTTCTCCCTGCAGCGGAGCTAGGCTTCTCTTGGGAACCGACTTTTGCTGCCGCTGCACCGGCAGAAGCAGAAGCAGCGGCAGCCGCTCCTGCCGCTGCTGCCGCAGCCTTTTAATACACACATACACACACACCAAAAAAAAAAAAAACCGCCCTCCACACACAGACCCATCCAGAGCCTGTGCCCACCCAGACCCAAGCTTAGGATGGAGAGAAGATTCACTAGGGATACCCTGCCGGGTTGCTGCGCTGGCTTAAAGCCTGTTGCAAGTTTAATAACGCTCTTGGCCTGATAGGCTTGGGAGATGAGACACCGGTGCTAGCCAAGGAACTCCCAGAGTTATGTAACTGGGCCCAAACGGGCTTCTGAGAGGCCTGGGAACTCAGAGCTAGGAAAATTAGGATAAACACCAACACCCCAAACCTAAAATTTATGATGTTGACAGTGAAGATCTGACAATCCTTTTTAAGTGAAAATTAAAGCTTAAGGAGAGTTTTTCAGGACCCAACAGAATTCCAAATACTCTTTGGGTCTCCACCCAGCCCTCCCTTGGCAAATTCATTCAATGTAACTTATTATGCATCTATCCCCTCCCTGGCTATGTATCCATAACCACTCTGCTCTTCAAAAATCTATTTCCTGCAGAAAGACTTTACTGATTAGGCAAAGAATGTCCCAAACAAATCAAACCGACCTACCTTCAAGTAACCACTTGGCTTCCCTACCCCTTGAAGTGGGGCTTGGCATACATAAATGCATATTTCATTGCCATGGCTACCGTGATTATCTATAACCTGTGAACTCCACTTTAAACACAGCAATCCCAGAGCTCAGGTATGCCCTCCCTCAATGGACTCAGCTCAACCATCTAGGATCCTATGGTTCTGAGTTGTAGTAAAAGGGCAAAAAGATGGATAGTCAGTCCTCTATGACTTACAGTCCCTGAACAACAACTTACAATGGTCTAGAAAGAGATCCAAGGTGCCAGCATATTTTATCACAAATAAGTCCACACCCAAAGGGGCAGATTTTACATTGAAACAGTTCTGTATTGTTAGCCTAGTGGAAGTCATCACTTTACTCATCAGGAGGAGTGGGTTTAGAGGAGATGAGATGAGATGAGATGAGATATAATGAAAAATCCCTGAGTTTAAAATCATTGACTAACTCAATAGATTAGAACTTTGATGAGCTGTGTGACCTTTGACAAGGCACTTCATCTCCAAAGAACTAACAGATAAGAAGACCCTGAAAAATCATAAAATCTTCCAGCCTCATATCCTTACCTGTTGTTATAAGGAGAACAATTGGTGTACCTTAAACCCCCAAAGCTATTAGTGTGGGTTATTCATTCCCATTTTTTAATTCAGCATTTTAATGACTCCAGAGTTGTCCCAGCCACATAGCTGAAGATTCTACCTTAAGAGACTCTCTCCCTTCCAGAAACTACTCAATTAATTAGCAGTTACTAACATTACTGTGCTAGGCTCTTTTGATTCAGACAAAATAGCCACAACCCTCAAAGAACTTCCATTCCATCTTCTGTCAGGATAAGAATAATAGTATCTACCACACAGGGTTATCCTAAGGACCAAATGACTTAAAACATGTAAAATACACTCTGGAAGGAAAGCTAGGTAGCACAATGGATAGAATACCAGGCCTAGAGTTGCAAGGACCTGAGTTCAAATGTGGCCTCAGACACTTCCTAGCAAATCACTTAACAACCCTATTTGCCTAAATCTTGCCCTTCTGTCTTAGAGTTAAGTAAGAATTTTTTTATAAGTTTATCATCTTGTGACAGGTCTCAAGGTTAGTGAAAAGCTGAATTCAAGTCAGCCCTAGCACTTACTAGCCATGTGACTCAGGACAAGGCAATCTACCTCTCTGATTCTTGTTAGCAGTTCTGTAAAATAGACCTTGCAGTTAGTGTTTTATAAAAATGCTGATGTGAATGGAGTCTTCACTCTCACCCTTTCCTGTCTGTCCTCTTCCAAATTTTACTTTGTTTTTCTCCTGGAAAGTCTATACAGATAATCTTTTGGCATTCCCACCTCTATATAACCTACCCCTTCTTCCCTTCCAGGCTTCTTACACCTAGCACCCCAGGCAACTCCATGGTAGAGTGGCACTGGCCTCCTGGCTGTTTGTAGCAGGAACAAGACACTCACCTCTCAGCTCCAGGCATTTTCTCTGGCTGTCTCCCCAGGCTGGAATGCTCTCTCTCCTCCTCTCCACCTACTGGCTTCCCTGGTTTCCTTCAAATTCCTAATAAAATCTTAGCTTCTACAGGAAGCCTTTCCCAATCTCTCCTAATTCTAGCACTTTCCCTCTATTAATTATCTCTTACTTGTCCTGTAGATAGCTTGTTTGTACACAGTTGTTTGTAGTGGTTAAATGGTGAGCTTCTTGAGGGTAGGGACTCTGTTTTACCTTTCTGTTTTTGCCCAATACTTAGCAAGGTACTTGGCACATAGTTGGCAGTAATAAATACTGACTAACTGACCCAAGCTGGACATCTTGTTCTCAGGTTTTTCTGCACAGTTGCTGAGGGATTCTACCATGAACAAATCCCCCAGGGAATCAAAGCTTCTGGGTGAGCACTAGACTCTGAGGGGGTAGGGGGAAATTTGCCCTGATCTGGCAGTACTACTGCCTTCTTCATTTACTCATGAACCAAACGTGATGAGCTCCTACTCCCAGCTTTAGAGGTTCACATTCAGGGAGTCTTTTCAATAACCCCGAGATAGAAGATGAAAGTATTATCCCAGCACTAAGCACTGGGAATATCAATGGTATCATAGAAAAAAAAATCCATTTCTGTGATAAAGAAACTTTGAGGCTCCTCTAATCTAAAACATGTTTCATGAATTTTCTGAACAATGTTCAAATGCAAACCTATGTTGAAGGGGCTGCTCCCTTCCCCTTCTCCACTGCACCTGAGGACATTCCTCTTTATCACCTGCCCCTCTGCCCAACAGCCCAATGGGAGGGCTTCCTGAAGGAAAGAGGACTCACATGCAGTGTGAAGGTTATAGTTGGAGCACTCAGTCTCTAAAAGGTTCAACATCACTAGCCTACTACAACAGAAAGAGCACTAAATTACAAGATCAAAAAAATGGGTTTGAATGCTGGTTCTATTTACTACCTGTATGTCATCTCCTGGGATCTCATTTTTTTTCTTTTTTTTTTAAACCCTTACCTTCCATCTTAGAATCAATACTGTGTATTGGCTCCAAGGCAGAAGAGTGGTAAGGGCTAGGCAATGGGGGTCAAGTGACTTGCCCAGGGTCACACAGCTGGGAAGTGTCTGAGGCCAGATTTGAACCTAGGACCTCCTGTCTCTAGGCCTGGCTCTCAATCCACTGAGCTACCCAGCTGCCCCGTCTCATTTTTTTTTAAAAGACATAATTAAGACTTAATGATTTCTGATCTCTTTCAAACCTGAATCTTAAAGTCCTATGAAGCTGAATTTCCCTTTTTGACTAATAAATAGTCTACTGCTCTTTTCATTACAGCAAGCCCCTAAATTTTCTAAGGGGTGTAGAGAGATTTTTAAAATCAACAAATCTGCCCCAAAGGAGCTCACAACTCTAGTAATATACTTAAGACTCTGACACCAGTTAATATATAATTCACAAGGGAATGAGATAATTGAATAAAAGAGAAGTAGGAGAGACTTAAGAGTTAGAATATTTTATAATAGAGGAGAAAATTGAGGTCCACAATAGTGACTTACTTGTCCAATGTTTTATTTCTGGGTAGGAGTTCATGTTCTCCACCACCTAGTAAAATTTGAGTTCCTTGAGCAAAGGTACTATATTATTTTTATTTTTTTATGCCTAGCCTAGCACATAGTAGGTGCATTACATTTTTTAAAATTAAGACTGAATTCAATCTTAGTGTCAATGTTCTTTCAGTTACCAAGTTATCAACAAACTATGAATCACTCTCAATGATTCCCTCTCAGTGATTTTCTTTGAAAAGAACTAGGGATTCAAATACAAACTCATTCAAGAGTCCTTGTATGATTTCCCCCAGTTATTAGTGCCCATCATCCCCAAACTACTTTGTATATGTCCTGTATTTCCTTGGTAGAGAATGCAATGAAGCCCCACCATCACATCCACACCCAATGTAAGATCTTTAAAGACTGGGAATGTCTTCCCTTTTGATCTCTCCTCAGTGTCTAGCCCAGTACTTGGCACATAGTAAGCTCTTAATAAATCTCTGTTGACTAAGTGAGAGTTGATTCTCCATGTAAATATAAAATGAGGGGGTGGAAACTAGATAGATCTCTTCAAGCATGAACATTTTCCAAGACCAAGGCTTGTTCTAGCTCAGCCAACCACCCCCTCTCCATAGAAAGAGGTTAAGTGACAGCTCCCTTCTTTTCTGAGTTTTCTAGCACTGCAAGCCTGGGAGATCTAGCTAGGAACATTACCTCAGTGGTGATAAAGAACATTTGTCCTTACCTGAGTCCCAGAGCACCTTCCCAGTTAAGGCATGTCATAGCTCTTGTTCAGAAGCTCCCAAAGATGAGTAATGGCAACTGCTGGCCCTCCTTTCTCAGTGAGAAGTCTCTGGGGAAAGTCCCCCTGTGGCAAGAACACCTGAAACTTAATATATTAGAAGCTGAGCAGATATTTTTTCCTACAAATCTCCAGATCTCCGCTCAATTTTCCCATCCCCCCAAAAACGATACCCCTCCCCCCCATTCAAAGATACTACAAAAGGGACTAGTTTTTTTGGTTAAGCAATGTTTGTGTTGATCTCCAACAATGCCACAGCTAGAAGGGGTGAGGAGAGAAGCCTGGTACTGAATCATAATTCAGGGGACCTAGGTTCAAATCCCATTTCTGACCAAGAGTGGTATTACATGGGAAAATCACTTAAATCTCCCTAAAGCTCATTTTCCTCATCCATAAAATGAAGAGTGCAGAAGAGCTTGTCTTGGAAGTCCCTACAGTGCTAGACCACTCACTCTTTGGTCTCAGAACTACAAAGTATCCTAGAACACAAGATGTCAGAGCCAGAAGGGACTTGAGAACATACAATGTCAGATGTAGAAAACTTTAGACACCATCCACTAATTAGAAACCTTCCCTGCATAAAGGAGGAGAAACATAGGTCCAGAGAGGGAAAAAAGGCTTGCCCAAGACTGACACCATGTAACTAGGCCAAAACTCAAACCTAGGTCTCGTTGCTTTTTTTCTTGTGAATTATATGTGCATTGAAGATGAAGATCCCTGCAGTCAAGTACAGATTTCCAAAAGAGTTGGGTCTGAGCCAGCCTTCTCTCACACTCCTCCCATTCCCAGTCTCTGTGCCAGCTACATCCATTACGGGATGTGAATGTGAACCTGGATCTAGCTTAATAACAACAGCTCTAAGGTGAGTTTCTATCTCCTAACCCAATTACAAATATTCCATTGGTCTAAAATACTAGGTTCCTTTTTTTTATCCTTCCAGAATTGTTCTATTATCTCTCTACCGTGCTCCCCAAGTCACAGTCCAAGGATTTTCATCCTTTCTACCTAAGCCCCAGGACAAAGTGGAGAGATACTAGGCCTGGAGTCAGAAAGACTCAGCATATTCAAATCTGACTCAGACATTTCCTAGCTGTGTGATCCTGGACAAGTCACTTAACTTTGCTTCTGTTTCCTTATTTGTCAATAAGGGAAGAGAGAAGGAAAAGGAAAACCACTCCAGTATCTTTGCCAAAAAAAAAAAAAAAACCCAATGGAGTGTTGTTGTAAATAGTAGAGCAGGACTGAAACAATCACCACCACCACCCTACTCCATACCTCCAACCCTGCAGCCTTTTCCCTAACCCTAGCCAATCACAAATAATAGAAATTGAGAGCAAAAGGGTCATTAGTCCAATGTTTTGATCATCTAGTCCAATGTTTTATTTTACAGACCAGAAAACAGAGGCCCAGAGAAAGACTTGGCCATTTTGAGAGGTTCCCTAACCCCAACTACATTTAAAGGTTAATTCATGAAAGATACTTAATAAATGTAAATGATGGCAGTTCTCATTACAAAGTACTTTTCTCATAGCAACTGACCAAAGTAAGCAGTGGCAAGTATTATGAACTCTCCATACTGTCAATGTCTAAATTGTAGCCCAAGAAACTTAACATGATAACCAAATAGGGGCTGACCAGGGCTGAGCCCAGGAGGACAATCAATCACCTGCCATATCCTTGAATCTAGGTCTCAAAGCCTTCATGTTATTACACTGTTCTCTTACTCAGCTCTCAAATCAAAAACACTCATTTTTCCACACAAACTGTGGCCTAGGCATGCCTTATCATTCCTGTACTCCTATGTATTACTACCCCTATCTGAAAGAAAGATAAAGAGACTAAGCACAAGAAGCCTGAAATAGTTTGTCCAAGGTCATACAACTAAGAGAAAGATGACAGAGCCAGAGTTGCTCCCCAGGATCCAGACGCCAAGCTCTGGGCTCCTCTCACAATAATACACTACACTGTGGGCCTAAAGGCCTGAATTCTGAATCTGAGTCTGGCCACAGCCTTCCCTCTAGTGGGAAAACTAGCAAAGTCAGAATGACAGGAAAATAGCAGAGGTAACAGAAGGCTTATAAGGTTCTGGGATTCTTCATTCACTTTAGGCCTAAATAGGACTCAAGCCCCAGAAGAGTAAATCACTCTTTCTTAATAATAATAATAATTAGAAGAAGAAGTAGTAATAGTAGTAGTAGTAACTATTATTGGTAATAACAGTAGCTAACATTTATATAGTAGCTACTATGTGCCAGACACCAGGTTAAGTACTTAAACAAATATCTCATTTGGTCCTCAAAACAACCCTGGAAGCTACCTCATCCCCATTTTTACAGTGAGGAAATTGAAGCAAGCAGATATTAAGTGACTTGCCCAGTTACACAGTTAGCAAATGTCTAAGGTCATATCAGATCTTCCTGAGTTCCAACACTCTATCCACTACCTCATCTAGCTGTTCCACTGGTGACTGAGCCCACACAACAAGCACCTGTGTTGTTCGTTTGTTTGTTAGGGGAATAATAAAGAATCACACTTCCCATCTCTTTAGGGATATTCTTTCTAAGGTACAGTTTCCTAATCTGTAAAACTAGATGATTGGACTAGATGATTTCCAAAGGTTCTTCCTCCTCTGCATCCTAGGACACTCCATCATCCAACAATCTCTAGTGGTTTCCCAGTCGACTAAAGAACCACAACAAAAATCTTCCTGATCCCTGTAGTCAAGTACTTCCAAAAAAGCTGGCTCTGACCCAGTCTTCTCTCACACTCTTCCCATTCTCAAACTCTGTTCCAGCCAAACCAGGCTTCTCTCCATCCCCCATTCTCACTATAGCCTCCTTCCCATTTTTAGAAGGAGCTTTTTTCCCCAAAACAATTCTGTTGAATGAAATCCCTCTTGCTTCTTTCAGGGTCCAAGCCTTTCCTCAATGAAGTATTTTCTGACCCCACTCCATTCTTCCAGCTGAAAGTGACCCATTTCTCCTTAATTAAGTTTAGTACTTCCCATCTGCACACGTTATCCTCTCTATTATAATTATTTGTGTACCTGACTTCCCTACATTGAGTACTTGGTATGTATATGCAAGGCAGGTAGATAGGACATTTCTGGACAAAAGGATTTATAATGCTGTCTGTATTCAATCCTAGCAAAGGGCATGGAGCTGTGTTGTTTTGTAAGGCCCTTTCCAAATCTGGGTTTTCTAGCTCCATTTGAATGAGAGAGCTAGAAAGCCCAGATTTGGAAAGGGCCTTACAAAATACAACTTCAGAGATAAGAGTAAAATTGAAACAGTAATAATCCCTTCTAGGAATAAAACACTTTACAGTCCACAAAGGTTGTTCAGATTTGGCAGGAATGTCATAAAGATGATTCAGGCTTCTGAGGGAGGATAGCTGGATAATTGATTTCCCTTTGCTAGATTTAGAGTTAAAAAGGAACTAAAAGAAATCAGTTCAGCCAACCCCTTCCTCAGACAAATTAGGAAACAAACTCTGCCCACAGGTAACAAAAAGTTTGTCTGGTTTAAACTTCAGAGATCAAAACTTCCTGGTCAATTGTACACTGCTTGCTTTCTTCATCTTCCCACAACCTATCTCACAGGATAGCTTTCACTTGTCTTGCCTATAGATTCTCCACTTCTCTTTCCAGTAACTACTACATCATGCTTAAGCCTCCAGCTCCGGGTATGTATTGTATCTTTTTCCCTATTAAAATGTAAGCTCCCTAAGGGTAAAAACTGTAACTAGCTTCTATCTATATACCCAGACCTACCATTTAGCAAGAACTTAAAATATTCTCTATTTATTCACCTATCAACCTATGAGAAGACTGCAGCAACAAGATAGTGAAAAACCTGCCCTGACTAAAGGAAAGTAGATATTAGGAAGTAAGAGAAAACCAACTTCAGCAAATTTGGATGAGGCCAGATGATGGAGGACCCTGAATAAAGGAGTCACAGAACCTCGAAAATGAATGAGATCTCAGAGGGCAAGTATGACCCAAACTTGACCAAAATAAATCATTACTGCAGCATCCCAGAAAATTGATTATCCAGACCTTATCTGAAGAGATCCAATAAAGAGAAATCCTTTAATTCTGGAGACAACTAATTAGTTATGATTCCTCTAAGTATCAACTAAAGCTCACCTTCTACAAGAAATCTATCCCAGTCCCTCTCAATTCTAGTGCCTTTTCTCCATTATCTCCAAGTGATCCTGAAGCTATCTTGTTTGAACTCATTTGTTGGCACAATGATTTTGAGTTCCTGAAAGGCAGGAGGGACTCTATTTTGTCTTTTTGTATCATCAAGGCTTAGCGTAGTGCCAATACAAAGGAGGCTCTTAAATGTTTACAAACTGACTTTTTGGACAACTCTTAATTGCCAGGAAGTTTGTTGTTTACATCCAACTTAAATCTGCCTATCTTCCACCCACAGCTACTAGTTCTGCTTTCTGGCGCCAAACAAAACAATTCTAGCCCCACTTCCACCATCCAGACCACCAAAACTTGAAGAAGGCTACTATATCCTCATCAGGCCTTCTCTTCTCCAGATTAAACATCTCTTAAGTTTCTTCAACCAGTATTCCTATTGCATAGTCAACAGTCTCCTCACAAACCTAGTCACTTTCCTGTCTCTGAAAATGCAGCACACAGAATTGTATGCCATAATCTCTATATGGGTTGAGCAGAGCAAAGGACAGCAGGACAATCAATGACCTACTGTCTAGCAACCATGCCTCTCTTAACACTGATTAAAATCCTATTAGCATTTTTAAACTGCCACTGTGTCACACTGTTCTGTCAGTTTGCAAGTCACTAAAATATTCATGTTTTCTACACAAGCCACTGCCTACACAATTCCCTGATACTATATGTTCTTAAACAGTTGATTTCCTGAACCTCAGTATAGGAATTTCTCCCTACTAAATTTAATTTCATTAGATTCACAGGTCAAAGACAATGTAATCAGTGTAAAGCATTTGCCCCAACAAGGAGGCGAAAAGAGCCCAGAAATTGCCTCCATCAAAAATTTCATTCTCCTTGCCACATGGAGACACAACAGGCAAAGGGAATGCTGGTTAAGAGTCCAAATTCATTTATAAATATGACAGAAAAATTAGGATTCTGTAAAATTTCATTCATAAAGCAGGGCCATAGTGACAATTAGAAGACAACTGGCACCCCCTAAAAGTGAAAAAGAGAGGTGAAAACAAATCTACAGAATGCTTGGGGCATGAGTCCCAACTTAAGTTATATGATCCCAAGAGTATTTCTGTGTGAGAGTGGCAAGAAAAGAACAAACAGAAAATGAAATGGAATTGTCAGTGTTTCTGTATATTTGCTTCATTCATGACAGTTGAATAGTCACACTTCAACTCAAACACCTTAGTCCCCATGAGCTAGGAAAGCTAAAAGAAATAGTTTTAAGACAGTCCAAAAGAGTTGCTAGACCAGACCAAGTACATACCAAGGAAATCCCTACTGGAAGGTGCATAGTCTTGAAAGCACTGAAGGATTTTATAAGTCCAGTCATTCTGGAGAGCAATTTGGAACCATGCCCAGAAAGTTACTAAACTGTGCATACCCTTTGTCCCAGTGGTACCACTACTAGGCCATACTCCAAAGAGATCAAAGAAAGAGACAAAATAACCACATACAAAACTATTTTAGCAGCTTTTTTTGTGGTGGCAAAGAACCGGAAATTAAGAGGGTGGGTACCCTCATGAAGTGGAGGAATGAAATATAGGATATGAATTGAATGGAGTATTATTGTCCCATTAGAAATTTTAAAAAAGGAAAGGATGGTTTGAGAGAAACCTCAGAAACTTTGTACGAATGTATATAGAGTGAGGTGCAGAGTCAGGAGAACAATTTATATAATAACGACATCATAAAAACAACTTTGACCATTTGAATAACCCATCACAATTCCAGAGGACTGATGATAAAGAATAGCACTATCCCACCACCTGAAAGAAATGTGTGATGGATGCAAGAGGCAGAATGAAACAAACATTTCTGGATATGGCCAATGTAGAAATCTGTTATGCTCAACTATGCATAGTTGCCAAAGATTTTGTTTTTCCTTTAGGAGAGAAAAGAATTGCTTATTAAATGAAAAAAATTTCATTTTTAATATATAAGATATCACAGAAACACAGGTGACAGGAAACTCAAGGTCATCTAGTCTGATTTTGCTCATTTTAAGTTAAAGAACTGAGGCTTAGGAAGGTTAAATACCTTGTCCAAAGATATACAGGCAGAAGTAGAATTTGGACCTAGTTTCACTCCAAATCCTTTTACACTTTCAATTATATTTAAGGAAGGAAAGAAAGAAATCAGTAGTATTATCCCAAAAAAGTGATTAAAATGACATTGGTAACTACCAATCTATATCTATTTTCTCATCTGTAAAAATTCTTTAGGAACATGACCCGTGGTATTCTTGATGAAAAATTGAAGAAGGTAACAGAAAGGCTTTCGCAAATAATTATCTCGGGCAGACCACATCTTTACAGTCAGAATAAAAGATCCTACTATGTTTATAGTTCATACAGAGCAAAATGTAGCAAATTCTCCTACAGCAAGCAGTATCTCAAGCATATGTTAAGATTATACAAGTGCTATCAGAAAGGTAACTGTTCAGCAATACTCTTATTATCCATGCCAATCAAGGAGACAGACATCAAAGGTGTCACTACTGCCACAGAAGATATTCTAAGCAAGGTCCAAATAAAAGTGGGATTCCCTAGAGAGGATAAGGTTTTTCAGATGCTGTCTATCCATGACTTCATCTTTTTCTGAATGCATTAAGTCCCAGAACTGTATAGGGCCTCTTCAAAAAGATGCATGATTATGCCAAAGAAATCAGCCTAATAAGCCATACTAGAAAAAAAATGGATAAAGAATGACTATAATCCAGATTATAATATGCAGCAAGATGACCAGACTCCTGAACTAACATATCAGTATATATCTTTCAAAGATGTTTTAAAAAAAAACTTTTACCATAAAAATATTTACCTATAGGGAAATATATACATATGAGAGAGCCTAGAATTTATTAAGAGGAAAAAATAGAAGACAGATTGGATTTGGGAAATAGTGCCATGAATCTTAAAATCCCTGAGAACTCTCTGAATCAAAACTCCATTTTTTTTTTTTAATAATCCTTACCTTCGCCTTAGAATCAATACTGGTTCCAAGGCAGAAAGAGTGGGAAGGGCTAGGCAATGGGGATTGAGTGTCTTGCTCAGGGCTACACAGCCAAGAAGTGTCTGAGGCCACATTTGAACCCAGGACCTCCCATCTAGGCCTGGCTCTCAGTCCATTGAACTGCCCAGCTGCCCCCCAAAACCCCATCTTTTTAACATCTGAGGAGTTTTAGGTGAGCCAGCTGGAACAACTCAGGTTAGGGTAGGTACAGGTATACTGTAGCACAATTTTCATGATGATCCATGTGCAAGAAAAGATTTAAAGGAAATCAAGAAAAAAATATATGAGTACAAAAGGAGATGTCCTGACTTCACGATGAGATCAAGGGAGAATTCACTGACTTCTGTGAGACTCATTAAATGGCAAGACCTAGAAGGAAGGTTCCAGAAGACTTGGCACAGGATGGCAAAGCAAGAATGGGTTCCAATCTGCACCAAAGGAAGGAACCCTCACATCAATGAGGTCACAATCCACTAAAATATGCTGAAGTAGTATTATCTTCAGTCCATCACTGAAGCCAGGTGAGATCTCTTTAGTTCCAAACTCATCCAAAGGATTAGCTATCTTTCCCAGCTTCCGGTCATCTGTAAATATGATAAGCACATCTTCTAAGCTCCAGCAAAGGACTGATCAATCCCTGGGGCAAGCACTATGTCAGAGACTTCCTTCCAAGTTGACATCAATCCCTGGATTGCACCTGATCATTCAACTGGTTCCAGATCCATCTCATCATCCTATAATACCCCTCCTTCCTAGAAGGGTGGGAAGAATGGGATGGGCTTTTGTCAGATACTTCCAGGCTATCTAAAGTATGCCAGATCAATTAATACTATGGAAAGAAAAAAAAACAAACAAAAGGAGGGAAGGAGAGACTCTGAAACTCAAAATGTTAGAAAAATAATTTTAAAAATTATTTTTACATGTAATTGGGAATAAATAAAATGTTATTGAAAAAAATTATCTAGTGACCTTTTAAAAAAGAGAGAAAAAGAAATGGGGTGAAAATTATGATATTAAAAAATCTATAAAAACTTTTAATTTACTTCCCAGCTGTGTGACCCTGGGCAAGTCACTTAACCCCCATTGCCTAGCCCTTACCACTCTTCTGCCTTGGAGCCAATACACAGTATTGACTCCAGACGGAAGGTAAGGGTTTAAAAAAAAAAAAACCTTTTAATTTTAAAAACTTACTATATATCTATATCTATATATGTGTATATATATATATGTGTATATATAGATATAGATATAGATTTTTTAAAGAAAGACGTAGAGTTGATCTGTAATCATCTGTTCTTGGTGAAACCATGATGGCTTTTAGTGATACTACTTTCTTTTCTAACTTCTCACAAACTATCCCTTTACTAAGGTTTTACATTAGAAACAACGTCAGGATTGAATGATGTTATGTAGTTAGTTTTGCGGAACTGCTTTTTCCCCCTCCAATCCTTATCTCTCTTTTTTCCTTTTTTTTTTAATAATAGATTAGAAGGAATGTAGAAACAAAAAAGTAATAGATAAAATATTTAAACCATAATGTCCTAGGATGCTGTCAAGAATCAAATTGGCACCAAACTCAAAAATTTTCTACTTCTTAGAAAATAAGAACGACGTTGCATACATCCCATGTATCCAGGTCTGCAGAATATCCTCCCTGGTCCACAACTTCTCAAAGATCCCTGGCAGTGGCTGAACAAGGACATCCACCAGTCTTTGTTTTGGTGTGGTTAAAAAAAAAAGCCTTGGGATATAATTTATGTGAGTAGGCCTCGGTGTCCTCAATTCACTGAGGACAAATAGATGCTCTACTACTATCTACTCACTTATCTTAGGTTTCAACTCCCTGTTAACCATTTTTAATCTATTCTTCCCAGTCCAAAGATCATCTTCCTCTATAGAAACAAAGGCAAAGTAAAAACTGAGTAATCTACCACCATTTCTCCATGATTCAATATCACTTTTTCATCTACTCCTAGCTGCCATTCTAGCCCTTCTCTGATCTTCCTGTGGTCCTCAACTTCACTTTAAAAGTCTTTTTTAAAAGGTTGTGCTTTGCCAGACAGAGCGCACATGGAATTTTAGCTTTCCTAAAACTATTCTTACAGGGCCAGGGGGCTCTTTTGTGCTCATTTTCCATACCCTGCCTGTGAATCCATATTCTATGTGAGTATTTTAAAATCCAAGTTGATAAACCAAATGTAGAGTATTATAATGACCCAGCTTGCACCCAAGAAGAGATGTGAAAAATACAAAGACGGACTATGGAAAACCACACATACTGTCAGACATCATAGACCTAATTTGTTCAGTCATTTTCCAGTTGTATCCCAGTCTTTGTGGCCCCATTTAGCATTTTCCTAGCAAAGATACTAGGAGTGCCACATCCTTCTTCAGTTCATTTGACAGAAGAAACTGAGACAAACAGGATCAAGTGACTTGCCCAGGGTCACCCAGCTAGTGTCTGAGGCCAGGTTTGAAATCATGAAGATCCGTCTTCCTGACTCTAGGCCCAAACACTCTGTCCACTGAGCCATCTACCAGTCCCCAGACTTAATTTAGTTTTACTAAAATGCTTTGAGGAACTTACCCCTCATCCTCCTCTTTTATTACAAGGAATTGTTTTTTTAAACCCTTACTTTTCATCTTAGAATCACTACTATGTATTGGTTCTAAGACAGAAGAGTGGTAAGGGCTAGGCAAAGGGAGTTAAGTGACTTGCCCAGGGTCACACAGCTGGGAAGTATCTGAGGCCACATTTGAACCTAGGACCTCCCATTTCTAGGCCTGGCTCTCAACCCACTGAGCCACCCAGCTGCCCCCTACCACAATGAATGATTTGGGGTCAAGGGAGGGAAATACAGATATTCGGAAATAAAGGTAATATATAAAGACAAAAATAGCAATAAAAATTAATTTTAAAAAATTCCTAAGTTTGTTGATAAATCTATTCTCATTAGATAGCTCCATCTTCTCTTTAAATGAAATCTTTTGCTTTTGTTCCATTTGAATACAATTCTTGAGTTTTCCACTTCTCTTGACCCAAATTCCCTTGTAGAATTATTGGACCTGAGCTATAGTCTATGTCTTCTGTGAACTCCCTGAACTCCATTCTCCTGAAACCTACAGTAGATGTCAAGACTCTGCTGAGCTTCTCTCTCCTCTACACAACTTCTAAAGGGAGGACCTTGGAGCATAAAATGTCATATCTAGAAAGGACCTAAAAACAGACTGTCAAAAGCTGGAAGGAAAATTGGAGCACAGAATGTCACAACATCAAACAATGACTGTCAGGACAAAAAAGGTATCAGAACATGTATAGAGCTAGGAAGAGCCATAGAACATAGAATATTAGAACAAGAGAGTAATTTAGAACAAAGAATAACAAGGCTAGAAGGGTCCTCAGAACCGAATGCTTCCATTGGAAGGGCCTTATAACACAGAATGTTAGACTTAGAAAGAAGTACCCTCAGAACAGAAAATGTCAGATGAGGCAGGCCCTTCAATCACAGAGCATGAACTATCAGAGCCGGAAGGGATTTCAGAATAGAGAATGTCAGAGCTGGAAGAGACAGAGATCATCAGGTTCCACCCTTTATCTGACTGGGGTAGAAGCTGTGACTAGCCTGAGGTGATAAGAAGCTAAGTTAACAGGAGAACTGGGAAAAGATGCCATGCCTCTTGATTCCTAAATTCACCTTTATTTTTGAATGTATCCCAAATCCTAGTTAGCCTCCCCGACACAAGGGGTAGACCAACAAGGACACGAGCCTTGTCAGTAGGGAATTACCCTATTTTATAAGGCTCCACTCTCCCCGGTTAAAGAATCACAAAATCTCAGAGTCAAAAGTGACCTCAGGCTCCATCTAGTCAAACTTACAACATTCACAACAAAATTAGCCAAACTCCCTTGAATTCCTGCAGTGACAGGAATCTCACTTCTTCAATCCATTCCATTTTTGTACAGCTTCTAATTTACCATGTAGTTGTCTGGCCTTTACCTGAAGCCTTTCTGTAACAGTAAACTCCAATCCATCCAAGCACAGTGCCAGGCACATAGTAGGTACTTAATTAACATTTCTTGATTGAATGATTCTCCACTCAGCTGCCAAGGTGATTTGTTCTCTTTAAGGTAGGTTTTGTTCCCCGCTAATGCCCTCCAGGAGCAAATAAATTCCTGTATGGCATTTCAAGCTTTCATAACCTGGCCACTTGAGCTTTTTTCACACTTTACTCCCCTCCCTGCACTCTGACCTAGCTTCACTTGCCATATCTGCCTCCCAGGAGTTTTCCTGGCTTCCCTGAAGTCTCACACCTCCTGAGGCAGGCCCTTCCCCATTCCCTCACAGCTGCTTGTGCCTCCCCCTGCCCAGGTTAACCATCTACTTACTCCATATACATCTTAAGATGATATTTAGAGCTGAAAGGCCTTGGAACCCTTTGAGTCCAACTCTGTTTTGGAGATGAAAAAGCAGACTATAAAAGGTTTTACATTAGTACAGGTAAATCAGACTCCTCTTTCTGTGTTCAAATTCCATCTCAGACACTTACTAGCTGTGTGACCCTGGGCAAGTCACTTTACTCTGTTTGCCTCAATTTCCTCATCTGTCAAATGAGTAGGAGAAGGAAATGGCAAACCCACCCAATATCTTTCCAAGAAAACTCAAACAGAGTGATGAGGAGTTGGATAATACCTGAAAAAAAAACCAACTAAAGAACAAGAAATAATAACAAAGGGTAACACAACTAGTATCTGAAGCAGAATTTGAACTCAGGTCTTCCCAAGTCCAGGGCTCTATCCACTAAAACACCTATCAACTTCTATCTTGTATTTACCTATTTATGCATAGGTTTCTCATTAGAATAGAAGTTCCTAAACTAAAAAAACAGCAACAACCAGAAACATGGGGTATAGCAGGTCAGTTCAGCAAGAGTGGATAGGAATGTTTAGGTGCAAAAGGGGAGGTTTTGATAACACGGAGGGAGGAAGGAAGAAAAGAAGGAAGGAGGGAGGGAGGGAGGGAGGGAAGGAAGGAAGCAGAGAGGGAGGGAGGGTTGGAAGGAAGGAAGGAAGGAAGGAAGGAAGGAAGGAAGGAAGGAAGGAAGGAGAGAAGGAGGGAGGGAGAAAGAAATATATATATTACATATATATTTTTTAAATGAAATTCCTTAAGGGCAAGGGAGGACTATGGGAGGGGAGGGTATCCTGTAAATTTAGAACAGTGACTTGCATACAGTAAAAGCTTAAAATGCTTGCTACCTTCCTTCTGAGGCAGCCATTCATCTTCTAGGTAGATCTGATTATAAAGAAGAATTCCCTAATCCAAAATCAAAATCGTTCACTGCCCTCAGTTAGGCTTTAGTCTTCTGGACTAGTAGAATAAATCTAATCTCTCTTCCCTGTTACTACCCCTTAGCTTAGTTAAGCCAGGGTTCATGTCTTCCTTCATCCTTCTTTCTGTTCTCCAAAGATCAGGAATTCTGGTTCAATTTAACATGATGACATTTACTAAGGACCTGCTACATTTTGGGACTCCTTACAGAAATCCTCCTCTGATGCCTCAGTTTAGCATTAAGGTCACCCAGGGAAACACAAGCTGAGAGATCTGACCCCTCTGCCAATGGTCCCTATAAACAATGCAGCTCATCACCAGTAACCCAGGCACTGAACAAGTACTTTGGCCATGACACCCCCTGAAACTGAGAAAAATACAAAATGGCCCCTGGAGACCTATGTAATCCGCAAAGAAACTCTGATCGTAGCGGCGGGGGAATTAAAACAGCCAAGGGCAACACCAGTCTGACCCATGAATAACTTTCAGTACTTCACAGGAGGGAATCCAGGTCCACCTAGCCTTTGGGCTCCCTTCCCTGGCCACAACTCTCCACTCTTTCATCCCCATCCAGGTCAGCTCTGCACCCCTCAGTTTCACATCTCCTTCTACCCTACCTTTCCCCTGATTTTGGTTTTGTGTGTGTTTTGTAGTCCTTGCCAAACAAAGCATTTTTGGAACCTTGTTCTACCATTAACAGCCTGTTGTTTGATTCAGACCTAGACATGCCTGCCCTCCCCAGCCTTTTCATTTTAAAGATGGGAAAATCAAAGCCTGGGGGAGAGAAGTGTCTGGCACAGGGCACACAGATGAGAAGTCTGGATTCTAACTCGTGTCTTCTACCTCCAAACAGAGCTTTTTTCCAATCTACTACCGGAAGGGGAGGAGTCTAAAGGTGGGGAAATGCTTATTAGGCAGCCCAAAACAGGCAGTGAGGAATTGAGACTTAGAATAAACTGGCGGCCCTGTTTGTCCTTGGGAATAGAAAAGTGGGGAGGATTGAGGAAGGAAGGAAGAACTGGCAAGGTCTACCAACTGACTACAAACTTAAGGCTTCCTTGGAGGTCCAGGTAGCTTTCTTTCTCCAACCTCCTCAGAACCCAATTCATAGAATCACAGATTTATAACTGAAAGGAGCCACCTCATTCTATAGAGGAGTGAAATGACTTACCCAGTATCACAAAGCTAAGAAGTCCCCAAAGCTGGCTTTTAGTCCAAATTTTCCTAGCTCCAGTCAATTTACTGAGAACTAATCATTTGTGAAGGAGTAGTTATCCCATCCCCACCCCAGCAGACAAGGTTTACCTTTTGCGGAGGATAGGAGAATAGGGGGAGAAGGGGCATAACCAGCAGATAACCCAGGGCCTTGAAATAATAAGCACTTAATAAAGGATTTTTTTTAAAAGAACTATCTTAAGTAGCTCAGAGGATTTGAGAGACAGGCCTAGAGATAGAAGTCCTGGGTTCAAAGCTGACCTCAGACATGTCCTAGCTGTGTGACTCTGGTTAAGTCACTGAACCCCCATTGCCTAGCCCTTATGGCTCCTCTAATTGCACAATATTGAATCTAAGACAGAAAGTATGGGTTAAAAAAAGAACTGTCTTATGTGGGAGGAGGAGCCCCTGATGGTCCGAGGAAGGGAAGAATCAGGTACGGTCTTTCATAGATTGATCTCTTAAGTCCCAGTTTGGAGTGAGGGCAGAGGGAAGGGAAGCGTAAGAGAGAGGATCAGCTCTGGTCAGAGATTGGCAGCAAGTGTCCCCAAGTGCTTTGGAAAGCCTTAGGGAGCAGGACATGTAGAAGAGAGGTTCTTCGACTAGGGTACCTCTTCCTTAGCCCCAAAGGCAGGGAGAGCTCTAGGGAACGAACAACTAAGTGAAAGAGTGCTGCAGGATGGCTAATTGAACCTCTCTCCTCCAATAAGAATTATTTATTGGTGTTGATGGTATTGTAGTCATCTCCTTCTCATCTGTTTTGTAGGATTCAGATAGAAAAGCTCCTAGAACAAGTCACTCTCTTGTCATTATTTTAATATTTAATGTTCTGTGTACTGCTACACTAGTGGATAAACTTAACTGCTTTCTGTCCTTGAATAAAATTAAGATAGAAGCTCCTCCCTCTGGAGAGTCCTTCAGCAGCCTGTCTCCAACCCCCTTTCCGTCTACAGACTGGGCCTAGAGAGATAATCCTTCAACTCTAAATCCCACAATCCCACATAGGCCAACAGCTTTGTTCATATTCCCAATGCTTTAGAGCAGCTCTAATCCATTCCCTTGCTCTGAAACCTTCCATGGCTCCCCTTTCCCTACCCAAAGGAAATCCAAATTCCTTGACTCCTCTTAATAAAGGCCTACCAACTTTAGCAGACCACAGAATTTTAGAGCTAATAGAGGTCCTAGAAAGTATCTAATCTAATGCCTTATTTTGTGTGATCTGAAACTGAGACCCGAGGGTAGGGGATTGCCCAAGACCACACAGTCAGCTAGCAGCACAACAGGAAGTTGTGCCCAGATCTGATACCCAGGCCAGGGTCCCCTCCACAATACCATATTGCTTCAATTGTGTTCAGGGCTCAGCCCATCCATGACAGGCCTAAACATGCACACCTAAGGGAACTGGCTGAACCTCTTAAAGGTTTCATTCTCTTTCCTCTACTACCTGTATCCCTTCAATGGCTACAGAGCAGCACAGCAGACCCAGCTAGAGGGCCACTTCCTCCCTGAAGTCTTCCTTGTTACCTGGATTAGAAGTGATCTGTCCTTTCCTCATATCTCTTCCAATACTGTTTTTCTGCCTCTCTCCTTTGCACCAATGTTTGCTTTCATATTATAATTACTGGACAGTTAGTCAATGAAACAGCATAGGGGCAGCCAGGTGACCCAGGGGAGAGAGCGCTGGGCCTGGAGTCAAGGTTCTTCTTCCTGAGTTCAAATCTAGTCTCAGACATTTTTTTAGCTGGGTAACCCTGGGCAAGTTACTTCACCCTGTTTGCCTCAGTTTCCTTATCTACTAAATGAGCTAGGGAAGGAAATGGCAAAACACTCCATTATCTTTGCCAAGAAAACCCCAAATAGGGTCACAAAAATTTATGAACAACCAAAACAAATGAACAACACAACAAAATGTGCTAGGCATTGTTTCTCAGTCTTCACTCCTTTACTAAACTGTGAGCTTCTTAAGGGCAGAGAATGAATTTCTGAATCCCCCAGAACTCAGGATTTTATACCCAATGGACAGAGTATAATATTAGCTTCTGCACCTTAACACATCTCCCTTCCTTTGCCCTCTCATCTGGGGACCTCTACCCATACTTCACTGAAAAAAAGAATACTTCTCATGAGCTCCCACTTTTTCCTTTACATCCCCAAACTCCATGACATCATCTTTCATTCCCTCTTCCTTTATCCCATTCTGTTGAAGAAGTCATCCTTTTCCTCAGCAAGTCCAACCCCACTACTTTTACCCCATCCACTCCCACCAGTTCCAGCAAATTGTTCCCCAATCATCTCCTGTCTCTAATCTTCAGTCTCTTTATTGAGGGATTCCTTCCTTGTAGCCTTCTAACAAGTCCTAACCTCCTCCATCCTTAAGAAACTGTCACTTGACCTAACTATCCCCTCAAACTAACTGTCTCTCTCTCTTCTTTGTAGAGTGAAAAGATTAGATTAGAAGGCTTCTGGGGTCCCTTTCAGGCCTTCATCTATGATACAATGATCCTAGAAAAAGCTGTCTACTGGGGTAAAGTCCTGGTTTCCCCTTGTTCTTTTCAAATTCACTTTTCATAGAAATGTTTTACAGAACAATACATGTATACCCCAGATCCAGTGCCAGCACTGGGAGGGGGAAAGTAAGGGAGGGAGATAAATTCGATCATGTAACTTGGGAAAACTTGTGTGGAAATTGGTTATTACATGTAATCAGTAATAAATAAACTAATATTTAAAAATAAACTATCAAATTCACTTTTTAACTCTTACCATCCACTTCCATGTAAAAAATCTTTCTCTAAGGTTACCAATGATCTTTCAATTGGACCTTTCCCCAGTATTATCCATCTTGACTTTGCAGATGCATTTGAAACTGAAGGACCATCTCTCATTCCTAGACTTGCATGATATTTTTTTCCTACCTGTCTACTCCTTAGCACAGGGTCTAGCATACAGAAGGAGTTTAATTAGTATTAGCTGACAGATAGCCACTTCTACTTCATCTCCTCACACTATCTTTTCTGTCCTAACCTAGAATCTTTCCTGTGCCCTCTTTTTTCCTTGCTGATTTCATCAATTTCTAGATTCAATTATTCCATCTATGAGAATGTCTCTCAGATCTACAGATTCAGTCCTGACTTCTCTCCTGAACACTAGTCCCTTATCAATATCTCTTAATGGATTGGTCTTGTGGGCATATCAAACTCATCAAACTTTCTGTATTCAAAACAGAATTAATTATCTTTCAAAAAAAAAAAACCTCTCCCCTCTCCCTAACCGGAATTTCTATCAAATGTTTCATTGTGCTTCCCATCACCCAAGGGTTATAACCTTGATATCATTCTGGAAGGAAGAAGAAAATGAGTATTATATGGTACCTACTATATGCCAGGCAGTCCATGAAGTACTTTACAAATACTATCTCACTTTTTTTTATTGTATGTGGCATATGTATTCTGTCACAGCATGGGGAATATGGAAATATTGCATTAAACTATTGCATGAAAACACTGGTCTAACCTATATCAGGCTATTACAACCTCAGGAAGGGGGAGAGGGAGGGAGAAAATCTGAATTGCAAAATGTCACAAAGCAATTCTCCAGAATTATTTCTACATGTAATTGAAAAAAAAATTTAAGTTAAAAAATGTATTATTTCATTTAATCTTCACAACAACCCTGGGAGGTAGATGCTATTATTATTCCCATTTTACAGTTGAGAAACTGTTTTACAGAAATGAGGCAAAAAGAGATCAAATGACTTGCCCAGAGTCACACACACACACACTCACACTCTCTCTCACTCTCTCTCACACTCTCTCTCTCTCTCTCTCTCTCTCTCTCTCTCTCTCTCTGTGCACACTCCCTGATTGTCCCCTCCTCATCTACCTTCTGGCCTCCTTTGGTCCCACCTCCCAGTGAAAGCCTAACCAGGTTCCCCCTAGGTGCCAGTATCTTTCCCCAGGAAATTACTTTGTATGTATTTTATATTTCACTTTCTAAGGGCATGTAATTATTCCCCAATTATCTCCCAATAGAATATAAGCTCCTCTAGGGCAGGGACTGTTTCCCCTCTGTAGTCTATATATCTTCAGAACCTAGCAGAGTCTGCAACTCAGTAAATGCTTACTGAACTAAAGGACAACAAACCTGGAGTCAGGGGACCAGTGAGACCTTCAGGAAATCAATTCAAATCAACAAGGATTTCTGAAGCACATCCATCTCTACTATGTATGTACCAAGTACTGTGCTAGAGCCTGGTGATCTAAAGAGAAAAATGACCCAGGCCTTGCCTTCAAAGAGTTAAGAATCTCTGTAAATAACAAAGACTTGGAGAAGCAAGAATAGAACATATGGAAGGGGCAGCTAAATGGCACAGTGGATATAGGGCACCAGGCCCAGAGTTGGGGAGACACAGGTTCAAACCTGGCTCAGACATGTCCTAGCTGTGTGATCCTGGGCAAGTCATTTAACCCTGTTTGCCCAGCCCTAGCCTTTGTATCTTAAGAGTTGTCACTAAGATATAAAGTAAGTTTTTTAAAAATATATGGAAAACACTAAATTTCTCTGGACCTCAGTTTTCCCCTATGTGAAATGAAGTGTCTCCCAACTCTGCCTCTGATCCTCTTTCTTTTGCATTATAGCAATTAGCATCAAAGTCTTAACTACATTGGGAAACTGTGAGCTCTTTAAGGAAAGGAGGGATTCTGTCCTTCTCTATCACCCAGAGCACAAAACTCAAGGTCTGCAATAATCTGTAAACTTGGTTGAGGAGAAAGAGCTATGGAATGTTTGCTTGAAGATCTAAATTCTCGGCCAACTTCTTAAAAATACAGGACTTGAAGTTGGGAAAAATCTTGGTCCAATTCTCCCATTTCATTAATGGGGAAACCAAGGTCCAAGGAAATCAAATGACTTAACACTGATGATGCAGGTTAGGAACAGAAGCAATATGAGAATCCTGATGTTAAATGGCTAGCGATTCATCTTCCTGAATTCAAATGCAGCTATGTGACCCTGGGCAAGTCACTTACCCCTGTTTATCTCAGCTTCATCATCTGGAAAATGAGTTAAAGAGGGAAATGGCAAAGCACTACAGTATCTTTGCCAAGAAAACCCCAAATGGGATCATGAAGAGTCAGACAGGACTAATTAACCTCTAACTTCAAATCTAATACTCTTTCTACCACAATTTCTACAGGTTGTGTGATGTTCAGCGAGTCCCTTGACCTCTGTTTCTTCCTCAGAAAACGGTTTCATTTAACAAATATTTTTTGTGGGGGCAGCTGGATGGCTCAGTGGATTGAGATCCAGGCACTGAGACAGGAGGTCCTAGGTTCAAATCTGACCTCAGACACTTTCTAGCTGTGTGACCCTGGGCAAGTAAGTCACTTAACCCCATCGCCTAGCCCTCACACTCGTCTGCCTTAGAATCAATACACAGATACACAGTATTGATTCTAAGACGAAAGATAAGGATTTTAAAAAAAATTTTGTTAGGTACTTTATTCCCTCACCATATGAAGAAAAAAAAAAGTACATAATATGTATAATGACACATGTATACAAGGAAAAAGTACACAAAATATATGATCATTGTAATGATATATAAGAAAAATTTAATTATATATTTACCCTCTGCTTGAAGAGTTACTGAAAGTACTTCATAAATGTTAACTGCTACTACTAAGTAGGCATAGGGCTAGACTTATGAGTCAGGAAGACCTGAGTTCAAATGATGCTTCAGACACAACAGTCCTGTGACCCTGAGCAAATTCCTTAACCTCTGCCTTAGTTTCCTCCTCTGTAAAGGAAGGTGGCTGGCCTTGATGGCCTCCTAAGATTCCTTTAAACTCCAAACTTAGGATCCTAAAACCTTTGTAAGACTAAGAGCTCAAGAAAAGTTTGTTGAATGAATGAATGAGTTCAACTCGGCTCCCTCAAACTCTTTTCTCAACCTCCTGGGGCAATGGCCGCCCAGCCCTCCCCTCCCCTCCCCTCTCCACCCCACCCCCTCTCACCCCACCTCAGTTAAAAGAAGCTTTGTTCCCAGGGGGATTTGTTAATGGAGAGACTCCCAGAGCAACTAAGAGGAATTCTACTTTTATAAAGTACTTACTCAGTGCAAGGCCCTATTGGACATCCTGGCAATTAGAAGTGGTCCACAATTCAATAAGGGCTTTCTGAAAGTAGTGAAAGTATTCTTTGCTGCTAGGGTGGGCCTGGCCCAGGAATTCATCGGCAAGTATCCGGACTCCAGGAGATGTGATTAACCTATTTCCTAGAGGTCCGACGCCTAGACCAAGGTCACAGTGATAAGAAGTGGCCGAGACGCTCAGGCCGACCAGAACCCAGCTTTCCTGTCACCACTTTACACGACTAAAGGAAAAGGTTCCTGCCCTCTAAGCGTTTACGATCTAGTGGGAGGGGGAGGGGAGAAGAGAAGTATGTAGTGAGTGGGGAAGGGGGAGGGGCCGGGCTTGAAAGGTTGGATCAATTAGTAAAAGGGGCGGGGTCTCGCTAGTCTGGGGACAAGAAGAGGGGTGGATTTGGGAACTGAGAGTGAAGATCTCGCTAACAGCTAGAATTTCTGGAGCGCTTTAAGACGTATAAAGCATTTTCCCTCACCGCAACCTAGGGAAGCGTTGCCTACCGATGAAGTCAGTACTGCAAACATATTATCGCCATTTTACGGATGAGAAAACTGAGGCCAAGATTGGTTGGGCACTTTGCTCAAGGTCACACTCGTACCCACCACTCCACGGGCCTTCTCTACAGTGTCACAGAAAAAGGCTCTTTCCCATATCTAACACAGACTGAACAGGCTGTCCAGCCAGGTTTGTCCAGGAGTGGACCCGTCACTGCCTCTGCTGTGCAGCAGCTGGCAAATCCCTTCCCTTCTCTGGGCCTCAGTTTCTCCCTCTGCCCGGGCTCCAGAGCAGACGGTCCCTGCGGTCCCTCCCATGGCAACGTTTCCTCTCCAACCTCCGGGGAGGGGAGCAGCCCCTGCACACGCCTAGTTCAGTCCCCCACCCCCACCCCAGCCTCGGACTCCCCTCCCGGGTTCCCAGTCCGCCCTGGGCTCGGGCACCCTCCACTTCCGGCAATGCCCACATGCTGCGGGCTCGGTCCATCCCACCAGCCCGGGCCCCGAGCGACCGACTTACTCACCCTGGTGGCGGGCGGGCAGCGGGGCACCGCACCGGCCCGGACTCCGGCTCCGGCTCCGGCTCCGGCTCCGACTCCGACTCCGGCTCCGGCTCCGGCTCCGGCTCCCGGTAGGCGGCGGCAGCGGCGGCGGCAGCAGCAGCAGCAGCAGCAGCGCCTGGACAGCCCCGCGCCAGGGGTCCTCCTCCAGGCACTAAAGCCGCTCCGGCTGCGGGGGCCGCAGAGCCGCGGAGGGGGCGGGGCCACGCGCAGCCCCGCGAGCGGAGGGGGAGGGGTGGGCCGGGGAGGGAAAGGGAGGGGGATGGGGCCGACAGGGCCGGCGCTGCTGAGTCATGTGCCTGGAAAGTCAGGAATGGATCCCGCGGCCAAGGAGCCTGGCTTACTCGTCCCGAACCCCTTGGCCACACCGCACGTGCCCCGGCGCCAGGGTCCCAGTTTTACGGAGGACCGGGACCCAGGCCCTTATGGCCCCACCTTAGATGTTGAGTGTCTTTCCAAGATCCTTAGAGTGATCCGGCATGTTGTAGGCTTTCTCTCCTGTATCAAAGTGACCATTTGGATTCCCTTCTACATCATTACAATCATCCCACACATCGCATGCCTTTTCCCTCAAATGTCATCAAAATGATCCCACATACTGTACGCCTTTCTCGTATAGATCATTAGAAGGATCTTACATGCCCTTTCCCTTATATATCGTTACAATGATCATACACTGTGGGTAGACCATACATACAGTCTGTCTTTTCTTCTTAGGCCATTAGAGTGGCCATTCATGTACTTACAGGGATATATACCATCATGATGACCAGAGGTTATAATCTTTTCCCTCATATGTCACAGGTGACCACCATACCTGTTGTGTTCCTTTCTCTCACAAGCCATCAGAATGATCTTACCTATTCTTTCCCTTACATTATATACATACATATATATTTTTAATAAGCCTTAATTTCCATCTTATCATCAATATGGGCTCGTGCAATGAGAATTAAGTGATTTATCCAGGGTCACACAGCTGGGAAGAATCTGAGGCCACATTTGGACCTGTCTCAATTCACTAAACCACTTAGCTTCACCCTTCCTTATATCGTATTAAAATTATATACATGAATATACATGTTACACACTTTTCTCTCCTATATCATGAGTGACCATACTTGTTGAGTGCCTTTTCTTTCATATGACATTAGAGAGGCCCTCTTCTATATCATTGGAAAGATCATACATGTTGTGCTCCTTTCCCTGTAGGTGGTTAGAACATGTTATCCCTCCTATTAGAATGTAAGCTCCTTGAGCATCTGGAATTTTTTATTTTTTTTATTTTATTTTTTTGGCCTTTCTATCCCCAGGACTTAGCAAAATGCCTGGCCTATAGTAGGTACTTAATAAACAGCCTGTTGACTACAGAACAGCCTGTATTTTACAACATAGTTCTAGAGGCCTGAGCTATACAGATGAGAAAGTTTTCCAGTTCACCTAGTCCTAATTCTTTTGTTTCATGAAATGAAGAGATTGCAGCCTAGACAGGAAAAACAACTTGTCCTATAGGTAACGAACCAAGAATTCAAACCCCTTTTTCCAAATCCACTAGAATTACACCATGTCATGTAAGAAAACCTTGTGTACAGCTTGAAAACTCTAAATTTAAAAAATAAATAAAGTATACTTTGAGGAGTGTTTGAATATCTTAGCACCAAAAAATCTGGTCACCATCAGAATCCTAATTTAGGGCTTTACCTAGGAAAAATTGTACTTCATCTAGTAGAAACAACTGAGATTAGCAACTAGTTACAGGAGATAAATAGTTAAAATAAAGTCAAGGATTAGTCACAGTCCCTATCCTTCCATGTTTTCTCCCTTGGCACTGCCTAGCCACATGGAACTAGGCCTCAGCCAAACCTGGGATTTCCTGGGTTTCAGAATCTCTCTATGAGAAGATAGCCTAATGTGTCACCCTCAACAGAGCTTCAAAGTGTTCCAGAGTCTATGGGCCTAGGAACCATTGATCCCAAATGTACTTTCATTCAATGCTCAAAATACTGACTAAAGTTCTAGTCTCTATTCATATTCCTGGTCGCCTCTTTTTTAGGATCTGATTCTAAAGGCAATGTCCAAAAAAGGAGTCCAGAAGTTATTTGAGAAGTCCCATTCTTTGGGACGATAGGTCTAATGTCCTATCAGCTAATGTCCTATTGCTCCCAATAATTGGGGCAACTCAACCTCTTTTTGCCTCAGTTTACCTCCCTGTAATCTTTGAGATTGGGATGGGATGATCTTTATAGTCATATCCAATTCTACTGAGTGGGTTTTTTTTGGTAGGAGAGGCAATAGGAAGAGGTGAGGATATAGATGACTTTGGAGTCAGGAAAACCTAGTTCTAATTTAATGACCCTGGGCAAGTCAACCTCTCATTTCTCAGGGCAACTCTCTTAAGCAAGTGACAGATAAATTGCCAATCTGCATTGGTACAGAAACTACCTCACTGGGAGTTTCCCTACAATGAAGAAATAATATTCAAGTTAACATTCCAAAATAAAAATAAACACACAAATGCTACCCCCCCCCCATAAAAAAAAAGAATTTATTTGAGAAGGTGACTATTTAACAAGGTTTTTAGCCTGAGGTCCATGGACTTGTTTATTTTTAAATATTTTAATAACTATTTCAATAGAATTGTGGTTTCCTTTATAATATTATTATCTTGTGTATTTTATTTTATGCATTTAAAAACATCATTCTGAGGAGGGGTCCAGACACTTCAGAAGACTGCCAAAGAGGTCTTCTATGATATATACTAAAAAGGTTAACTTCTCCCTGGCTGAAAAGGACAGAACTTGTTGGATGACTGTCCTTTAGTCTGGGACGGGGAGGGGATCAATCAACTTCTTTTCTAGTCATGCCTCCTAGTCCATCTTTCAAAATTGCTGATAAAGTGGGAAGGGGTGGGATGGAACAAGCAACAATAAGGCAAGTGTTTGAATATCTTAGCACCAAAAAATCTGGTCACCATCAGAATCCTTTACCTAGGAAAAATTGTACTTCTTCATCTAGTAGAAACAACTGAGATTAGCAACTGGTTACAGGAGATAAAGATCTCTACAATCTCTTCAAAGTCAGGCATTTTGTGATTCTAAAGTGTGAACACCATTCTGGCTTCTTGACCCTGTAAAGCGATAGAACCAGAAAATATTGGACTTGGGAAGGTCCAAAGCTGGGAGGAGGTATGCAACTGGGTGGTTCAGTAGCCAGGCCTAGAAACAGGAGGTCCTAGCTGGCCTCAGACACTTCCTAGCTGTGTGACCCTGGGCAAGTCACTTAACCCCCAATGCCTAGCCTTTACCGCTCTTCTGTCTTAGAACTGATACACAGTACGGATTCTAAGTCCGAAGGTAAGGGTTTAAAAAAGGGAAGAAAAATCTTCACTATTGATGTATGAAGCTGGCGTGTAAAAACTGTGGGTGGAAGATACAGAGCAGCTTGCTTCAGGGAGCTCCATTAAGGGAAGTCCTCTGGTAAGTCTATGTAAGGAGTACGACTGGGCATTCTGTAACTGGCCTGAGTTGGCCGACCACGTGACAGGGAAGAACCTTTTTCAATGGGCGGCCTCGATGTAAGTATCAGCATCTTCCAAAAGGCCGACAACTTCAGCCCGTTCTTTGGCTCGGTTTGGTGCCCTTTGCCCACAGCACCTAACCGGACACCAGGTTGTTAAGAAGAAAGGCCTCGGGCCTCCCCTCCCGGTGAGGCCTCAGGCCCGAGGGCTTCTCCATGCCTGGTAAAGGGAAGCCGGCTCCAGCCTGGGGAGTTCCAAAGGGCAGGAGGTTGATCCACAGGAAGTTGGGAATCGGAATCCAGGCCGGGTTTTGAAGCCGGGGCAGCATCCATGCCCTGAGGAGCAAACCGCAATATTCCGGAGTGCCCTTCTGGACCTCAGTCCAATGAAAGGACTCACCTGGCAGTCATGCTTTCGCTGGACGTGAACCTAAAGGGATCCATGCTATGTAGGAACTGACCTAAGCTAAGCTCACGCCCTGCACACTAAGGAGAGTATGTCCCAGGTCCAGAGGCAGACTAGGAATGTGTGCTCTTTGATGTAAATATTCCTTTGTTTATTAAAGAAGGGGAGGGGGCAGTGAGGCGGCTCAGTGGATTGAGAGCCCCTCTAATGTGGCCTCAGACAATTCCTAACTGTGTGACCCTGGGCAAGTCACTTAACCCCCATCATCTGGCCCTTACTGTTCTGCCTTGGAGCCAATACACTGTAAGGATTAAAAAAATAAATGAATAAAAGCAAGCCAATTCATGTTGTTAGAAGGAGTTGGGGGACTCCATTATGTGAGCCAGTGGGGGCTCACATGGGGGACAGTAAAGAAGAAAGATGCCCCAGCCCTCAAGGTTCCCTCTGAGGCAGCGATGGGCAGATGTAGCCTTGTGCTTCTGGGAGAGACAGCTACAGGATCCTGCCTACACTTATTTAATCCATGTACAGGGTACAGTGCTAGACTGGGACATTTAAAAAATCTGTATTTTAATGGATACATGATGTGGGGTTTTAATAGATTAATCACTTACAAAAATATGGAAATATGTTTTGCTTGATAATACATATATAATCCAGACTGAATTGCTTGTTAACTCCAGAAGGGGGGAGGGAAAAAGGGAGGAAGCCAACATGAATCATAACTCTGAAAAATTTATGTGTAAATTGGTTATTAAAATAAAATAAAGATAAAACATTAAAAATAATCATTTTTTAAAAGGAGGTGAAAAATAAATAAAATAAAAAAGATCTGTATCCCTGGCATACAAGTGGTATGTCAGGTGCATAGTAGGTACTTAATAAATGTTTGAAATGAACTAAATAAAAATATAGAATGCTAGAACAAAAAGGGACCTTAGAGACCATTTACCTTAAAGCTTTCACTTTAAAGGGAAGGAAATGGGCCCAGAAAGAAGCGATTTGCTGAAAGTTATTAAAGACTAGAAAATTCCCCTTGGGAAGCTGGGAAATTGAGAGGCAAGATTTTGTAGTAAATAGAATATTAGATTTATAGTTAGAAAAACCTAAGTTCAAGTTCTGCTCAGATACTTAACTCTGCAATGGAGATTTCTAGGTATTGCAGTGGATAGAGAGCCAGGCCTAGGGATGTGAGGTCCTAAGTTCAAATCCAACCTCAGATATTTCCTAACTATGTGACCCTGGGTAAGTCATTTTACTCCAATTACCCAACTCTTACCACTCTTCTGCCTCGGAAACAATACACAGTATTAATTCTAAAACAGAAGATAAGTTTAAAAAAAAAATTAACCCTGGGCAAGTCAGGTTAGATTCAGTGGCCTCTAATGTCCCTTTCACCTCTAAATCTATAAATTTATGACAAGAAAGATTATCACATATATTTTAAGAGCAATCCTATAAAGTACAATGAGAATATAAGGAGAAAACTTTAGCTATTAAACAGAGAAAAACCAAGAACTGTATCTCTAAGGCCCATGTTTCATGAAGAGAAAATGAAAATGAGAAGGCAAAAAATATGGAAAGACACATCTCTGGATTTATTCCTTCAGAAGCTATTAAGTGTCCCCAACTAGATTCCCAAATCTCAAAGATTCCTTTCTCCAGCTCCTCAGAGAAACCCCTCTTAAACCCAGGATCCAGAAAAAGATGTCCTTTAACAGCTGCTTGTTTGCAAAAAAATAAAACAAACATTTTTTAAATTGCAGAAACAAGGAAACACTAAGATCTTTGTACAATTTTTTCTATAATAATAGTAGATCATGCTAAACTCAGTTATCTGTAAATGGTGGCTATGTGGCTCTCATTTATTTATGTGAAATTTAGAAAGTGTTATATTGAAGAACATATAAATATATTGTTTATAGTTAACTAAATCTTTTATTCAGTGGGAAGGAACTTTAGAAAATGAAATGTCAGAACATCAAATGTTTAAGCTGAAAAGGAGGAGAAAAGAAAACAGAGAATATTAGAGCTTGAAAGAAATGTTAAGTCAGAAATGAAATTAATCTGAAATATTAGACATATTGTCTAGAGGAAAATCAGTTTCCATTGAAAATTCAATTAAATAAACATTTATGGGAGGAAAAAATGAGGACTGGGAGGAAGAGGACTCAGGATGTACCAGGGCCTACAGCAGCCTGGTAAAGAGTAGGGATACTCTGGAATATAATTATCTTTGTCCATAGCTTATTTCTTCCTCTAAGCAATAAGAGATATATTATATCTTATTATATATTATAATAAGAGATATATATAATCTTTGGATTCTTTCTAGTGCCTAGCACTGGGGTCTTAGCATAGCAGGCCCAAAGAAATTTTTGTTCAATGAATGAGATGAAAATAATGTACAGAATCTTATAGAGGCACTATTTGACAATATCCAGGCCTCCTCCTTCTTTAAAAACAACAAACAAACAAAAAAAAACACCTTTCCTCTGTCCCTTCCATCTCTTTAAGCTATCACCATGAAAAGGATACGCCTAGAAATTTTGGTCTCTTATAGCTATGTCTCCCTAAAAATATTGTTCATAATGGAGAAAAGGATCTACTTGTACAAAAAATATTTATAGCAGCTCTTTTTGTGGTGCAAAGAATTGGAAACCAAAGGGAATGGTTGACCAAGTTGTAGTATACGATTGTAAAGGAATACTATTGTGTCATAAAAAATGACAAATAGGATGATTTTGAAAAAACCTGGAAAGACTTATGTGAACTGATTCAAAGTGAAGTGAGCAGAAGCAGGAGAATGTTGTACACAGTAACAGCAATATTATATGATAATCAATTGTAAATGACTTAACTATTATCAGTAGTGCCAAGATCTAAGACAACCCTCTGAGACACATGATAAAAAAGGCTATTAACTGCCATAGAAGAAATGTATGGAGTCTGAATGCATATCAAAACTTTCCATTTTTCATTTTATTTCCTTCATGAGTTTTTCCTTGAATATGCAGTATGTATGTTCTTTAACAATATGAAAATAGGCATTGCATGATTAAAAGAAAGAATACTGTTCATAACAGGACTGTAACAATCATGAAAAGAATGAAACTTTTTTCCCCAGGGTGATGTGATTCCTTCTAGGACTGGAATGGGACACACCTCCCCAAGGGAAGAAGCCTTCCCACTGTCTGCCAAACGCCAGGTCAGATTGTCCCCTCTTTCCTCCTATCTATACCTACTGTTGGACTGTGGACTGTCTTCCTTCTTGCCATCTCTCCCCTCTGTCTACACACACACACACACACACACACACACACACACCACTCTATTTGTATTGGACAAAAATATTCTTTTTTTAATTCAAAGATATTCTGTTTTCCCAATGACATGTAATAACAATTTTCAGCATACATTTTCCAAAATTATACAATCCAAATTGTCTTCCTCCCTCCCTTCCCTCTCCCCTTCTCAGAGATGGTAAACAATTTTTTAATGGATTAGACAAGTATTATCATGCAAAACATACCCCCATATTGGTCATTGGTATAAGAAAATACTCATATAAAACCAGAACCCCAAAATAAAACTGTAAATAAACTAAAGTGAAAGAGAATATGCTGACAAATACATTTTGTTTCAGTTCTAGTTGACCAATCAGTCAATCAATAAACATTTATTAAGGGCCTGATGTGTGACTGTGCCAAACCCCAGTGACTCAAAGGCAAAAGACAATTCCTGGCAGAGAGGAGCTCAACACCTAACTGAAAAAGACAACATGCAAATAACTATATATTGATAAGCTACACATAAAATAATTTGCTGGTCATCTAGAAGGGAAGGTACTAGAATGTGTAGGGATTGGGAAATATTTCCTATAGAAGATTCTGATGCTGATGTCTTCAGACATCTCTATAGATGAGGCCTTTGTTCTGACAATAGAAAATCAGATAGAGGCTGGACTTGGAATCAGGATGAATTGGGTTCAAATTCTGCCTAAGACACCTATTAGTTTTAGAGCATTGGAAAAATCACTTCCTTTTTCTTTTCTTTCTTAAAAAAAAATCACTACAAAAAACAACCCTTAATCTTCTGTCTTAGAATTGATACTTAAATATCCATTGATTCTAAGGGAAAAGAGTGGTTTAAGGGGGAGGCAAAGGGGGTTAAGTGATTTGCCAGGGTCACATAGCTAGGAAATATCAGAGATTAGATTTGAACCCAGAACCTTCTGTCTCCTGTCCTGGTACTTTATCTACTGAACCACATAATTGCCCAGAAATATGCTCTTTAACATGACTTATAAGGATAATTAAGAAAATGAGTAAATGAATTCTGGCTCTTTGAATACCCTTTTACATTATAGGAAAAAGAGACTGTCTCTTTTCTTCAATTTATCAGGCACTGTTTCTTTTCTGTTTATTTGTTTTTAGCTTTTTTATTTTACATTTTTCCATATTACGTGTCAATACATTTTTTTAAACCCTTACCTTCCATCTTAGAATCAATACCAAGTATCAGTTCCAAGGCAAAAGAGCAGTAAGGGCTAGGCAATGGGGGTTAAGTGACTTGCCCAGGGTCACACAGCTAAGACATGTCTGAGGCCAGATTTTCAATATATTTTTAATGATTATTTTCTGACATTTTATGAAACAACCACATGGTTTCCAAAGTAATCTTCAAAAAACTATGTCATCCCTAGTTCAAAACTTTTCTGTAGCTCCCTATTGCCTCTAGGAAAAAATACAAACTCCTTAACTTGGTCCACAGTCTGATTATACCTACTTTTTAGTCAATTAAAAAACATTTATTAAGTGCTTACTAGAGGCTAGGCACCATGCTAAGTATTGAGGATACAAAAATAAGGTGAAACAGCCTCTTCCCTCAAGGATCTCACAGGTTTTATAAAGTCCCTCACTTCTTTTAAGTTGTAATTTGGGCTTTAAAAAAATATTCTTTCTTATATGGGATGGCTCTCTGGGGGTGGGAGGAGGGAAAATACAAGGGGAAATTTAGAAGATGTAAAAAAGATATTAATAAAAATTTATTTTTAAAAAATACAGCTCTGAGACCATCTGTTTCATGGATCCTTTCCTGTGCTGACTGCCTCTAATGATGTCTCCCCACATGGAGGGGCTGGGGAGCCTCCTTTCTGTTTCCAGGAGAGAGGGGAAATGGAAGTGTCTTGGAAAAGCTATAAAGAGGAAGCTAGGTGGCTCAGTGGATAGAGAGGGGTGGGGTGGGGTCGTTCCTAGATCTGTGACCCTGGCAAGTCACTTAACTCCCATTGTCTGGCCCTCACCACTCTTCTGTTTTGGAATGGATACTTAGTATCAATTCTTTTGGGGGAAAAAAAACCTTTTATTTATTTATTTTTAAATTTTTACCAATTGCATGTAATAAATTTCCACATAAATTCTCCGAAGTTATATGACCCAACTTATCTACCTCCCTCCTTCCCTTCCCCCTTCAGGAACTGACAAGCAATTCAGTCTGGATTATATGTGTATTATAGCATAAAACATTTCCATATTATTCCTTTTTGTAAGTGGATAATCTTATAAAACCAAAACCCCAAAACATAAACCCAAATAAACAAGTGATAAATCATATGTTTTCATCTGCATTCCGACTCCAACAGTGCTTTCTCCAGGGATGGAGAGCATTCTTTTTTCTAAGTCCCTCAGAATTGTTCTGGATAATTGTACTGCAGTTAGTAGCTAAGACTACCATATTTGATCATTCCACAATATTGCTGTAACCTTAGTATCAATTCTAAAACAGAATCACCCAATAAGCGGGAGGCTCTTTGACTGACAGTGGAAGTCTTTCAAAAGGCCTGGTAGAGCATGGGAAGATGGTGGTGTGTAAGGGTGCAGAAGATTCCAGATCCCTGTCAAAGATCCTAGGGGAGATTAGAAATGCATCAATCTTGAAAATAAATTAGAAAAATCACCTGTAGATTCTTCCACCCCAGAGCTCCACAAAAGACCCTTGGAATCCTTTGGAGACTGAGACAGATAAGCCTGGTGAGTAGAAAGCAGAGCATAGGACAACCCCTGGAGATTTCGAGTGGGATCTGTTCACCACTAAGGACCTGGCCTAGTGGCAGAAAAAAGGCTCTAGATAAAGGTCAGCCTAGGGTATTTCCTTGCTTCCAGGCCTGCTCTATCTTTTTTTTTTTTAATGTGTTAAAGATTTATTTCACATCTGTCACCCTTTATACTTTCTTTTTTTTCTTTTCACTTTTTAATTATTATGCAAGACACACTTCCATATTGATCATTGTTGTAAGAGTAAAGTCATATATAATTAAAACCCTGAAATAAAACCATAAGTAAACTGATGTGAAAGACGACTCCAGCAGTTCTTTCTCTCGAGGTGGATAGCATTCCTCATCATGTCTTTCAGGGTTGTGCCAGATTGTTGCATTGCTGAGAGTAGCCAAGTTTTCACAGATAATCATCGTCCAATATCGCTGTTATTGTATGTAACATTCTCCTGGTTCTACTTATTTCGTTCTGCATCCGTTCTCACAGATCTTTCCAGCTTTTTCTGAAATCCTCCCACTTATCATTTCTTATAGCATGATAGTAGTCCATTAACAACATGCACCACAATTTGTTTAGTCATTCCCTAATTGATGGGCACCCCTTCAATTTCCAGTTCTTTGCCACCACAAAAAGAGTAGCTATAAATATTTTTGTATAAGTCCTTTTTCCATTTTTTTATTATCTCTTTGGGATACAGACCCAGTAATGGTATTACTGGATCAAAGGATATGAACAGTTTTATAGTTCTTTGGATTTAGTTCCAAATTGCCCTCCAGAATGGTTGGATTAGTTCACAATTCCACCAGCAATGCATTAGTATCCCAATTTTGCCACATCTCCTCCAACATTTATGACTTTCCTTTACTGTCATATTGACCAATCTACTAGATGTGAAGTGGTACCTCAACATTGTTTTAATATGCATTTCTCTAATTAAGAGTGATTTAGAACATTTCTTCATATGATTATTGATGGCTTTGATTCCTTCATCTGAAAACTGCTTATTCATGTCCTTTGACCATTTTTCATTTGGGGAATGGCTCCTCAGATATCTTTGGCAAGAGAGTATGCCCAAGCAAAACCTACCACCAGAATAGTCCTGGGTTCCCTTTAAGGAGAGGCCTAATCTTGGCCACCAAACTCAGGAACAGGCAGTTGTCCCCAGGACATTAAATTGTGAAGTTAGACTCAAGCACAGATCTTCCCATCTTTCTAATCTAGATTCTAAATCTGATGAGATTAGAAAACCAAGTAAAATGCTGAATACCAAGAGGAAATACTTTGGTTTAAGACATGCTTTGGTGGCAAACCCTGAGAAGGCTAGCCACCTTATGACAGTCCAAGTAAAGCTTCATAGAAAAAAAAAAATCCTAGCCATTATCTAGAATAAATGAAATAAGAGAGACAAAATAGAATAGCCAAGGAGAGAAGAATGGCAAGAATTGTTACTTTAGAATAGGCAATGGAAAACCTTACACACAGAACCAAATACCCCCTAAATTAAAATGGGCCAGACAGAAAACAATGATTCACTGAGACAACAAGAGATATCAAAACAAAATGAAAAGATTGAATAAATGGAAGAAAGTCTAAGAAATATTATATAAAGGAAGAAAGACAGCAAGCATTCATTAAATGCCTACAATGTATTAAGTACTATGCTCAGTGCTTCACAAATACTATCTCATTCCATCCTCTCAACAACCCTAGAAAATAGGTACTACTATTTCCATTTCACAGTTGAGGAAACTGAGACAAATGAAGGTTAAGTGAATTGACCAGGGTCATATGTTTAGTGTCTAAGGTCAATTTGAACTCAGGTTTTCCTTACCTTGGGCCCAGTGCTCTACCAATGGGTCATTAACTTCTTAGAATGAACAACTGCAACCCGGAGGGATCTATGAGAAAGAGCACTATCCACATTCAGAGGAAAAACTGTGGGAGTAGAAACACAGAAGAAAAACAATTGCTTGATTACATGGGTCAAGCGGGATATGATTGGGGATATAGACACTAAAGGAACATCCTAGTGCAAACAACAACAAAATGGAAATAGGTTCTGATCAAGGTCACACGTAATACCCAGTGGAATTGTTTGTCGGCTACGGGAAGGGTGGGGGGAGGGGAGGGAGGAATAGAATATGATTTTTGTAACCAAGGAATAGTTTAAAATTGACCAAATAAAAATAAAATAAAATAAAAAAAGAATGAACAACTGTCCTAAAAAATAGATAAAGGAGAGAAAATCTTAAAATTATAAGACCATCTGAAAGTCATGACCCCAACAAAAATCTTTATGTCCTATTTGAAAAAAATATAAAATGAAACCTGCCCCAAATTCTTAGAATAAGAAGTCAAAAGTAAATATAGAAAGAATATCTTAGTTGCTTCTTGAAAGGAACTCTAAATTCCCACAAAAATCATAGTTAAAATCCAAAATAATAAAATCAAAGAAAAAAATTATAAATAACCAAAAAGAAAGAGTTCAAGTAGCAAGGAGCCACAGTAAGGATCATATAATATTTGGCAGTTACTACTAATGGAGAGAAGAATACAACAGTTTAAACTACAATATTCCAAACTGTGAACAATAACCAAGGATAAACTATCTGGAAAAACTAAGCATTATCCTAAAGGAGGAAAAATGGACTTTTAATGGAATATAGGTGATTTCTAAGCATTTTTGATCAAAAGGAAAAAACTGAGTAGATATTTTGAAATGGAAACACAAGTATCAAGAGAAACATAGAGTGGTACACCTATTTGTACAATTGAAGGGAATATATAGATATAAAATGTTTACATGCTGATAGTGGGATAAGAAACAAATGTTTTCTCAGAATTCTAGTTTTTTAATATCATAGAGAAATGAAGAAAATAACAGAGAGCCTATGAAGTGATTTTGCACTAATTTTATATTCTCAGGAGAAGACAAAAATGGGAGAGGCAAGAGACTACACTGGAAAAGAAAGGAGAAAGAAGGGATGGAAAATTACTATCACATAACTGTGCATAAGAGAAGTATATAAGTAGGGCAAAAAGGGTAGGGGAATCAAGGCATCTCATGATGATCATTTTCATCTGAACTAGAAAAACAAGATTAAATATAGTAATAATTCCTCACATATTCTCCCCACCCCCCCCCACACACAAACACACTGATTTTATTATATAGAAACATTAAACTCAAAAGGGAAATAAGAGGGGACAGAGACAAGAAATGGGTAGAAAGGGATCTAAAAAGGAGGGCAAGACAGGCAACAGAATAATTATAAATAAAACAAATTCAAATGTTAAAGAACATGAAGGGGGAATTAAAGCAAAGGAAGAAAAAACCAAAACCTGAGATAAGCAAAAGAGAAATTTGCAACAGAGAAGAAACACTGCTGGGGGCCATCAGTCCACAACGCCTTGACAGAGTCACACGTGGTAGCTGGGGAGACCATAGAGTGGTCCTTGGTGAGATGTGACTGCCCACTCTATCCCCCTTGCATGACTTCTTTCATCAATGCCCCTTACCTATGAATTGACATGATTATTATTCCCCCTAGTCTCAAAATAAATAATGCAAGAGCAAAACACATCAAAAAAACATCCCCAAAAGATCAGACCCTCAAACCCAATCCCAAAAGACTATCATGGGTTAACTTTTACTTAGGTACACAATTCCCAGCAAAACTGCAGCTACAGACCAAGCCCAAAACTTTCTCATGAAGCCAGCACACAAATCAATCATAGAGGCCCATATAATATGTACAGGTACAGTACAGGTACACTAAGTTTCAATATGCCTCAGTGACTCAATTACCAAATCAGTAACTCAAACTCACTAGTAAGCCACCTGTGATGCAATCATTTATCTTGTTTTCTGTCTGTAATCACAATACAAAAATATAGAATGTTAATCAAGTGATTTGTTAAAAGTTAATGTATCACTTTTCCAATTATCTCTCTTTGATTTTATATACCTGCATGCCAAGAAAATGGGGTATAAAAATAAATCCCAGGCCTGGGAATGTCGGAGCAGCTGAGATGCAAAGCAATCCCATGGCCGTTATGATTAAGCTATCTTCCGTTTGTTATTTATTTTATTTTATTTATTTTGACTGATCATTCGCCACCTGGAGTATATTCAATTTATAGATCACAATTATCAGGCAAACATCCTCTCTTTAGTAATTTTCTTCTGATTTATAAGGAAGGGGTAGCAACAAAGAGAAGAAAAGTATAAGAGGACTATATAGAAGCAAATAATAATCATAATTGTGAACATAAATGGGATTAATTTACTCATCAAATGGATAGCAGAATGGATTAGAAATAGAATCTGACACTTCTTTATGAGGAACATACTTTAAAAGCAAAGACACACTTAGTTAAAATGAAAGACTGGAGCAAAATCTATGATGCTTCAGCTGAACATTGATAAAAACTAGAATAGTCATCATGATTTCAGATAAGGCAACAGAAAATATAAATATGAAAAAAAGATAAGCAGAAAAATTATATAATGCTTAGACAATGAATCAATAGCAATACTTTATATGTACACAAATGTACATATATATATATGTACACACAAAAACACACACAGGTGTGCACATACACACACACATATACACACCTGAAATAGCATACCATCTAAATGCTAAAAAGAAAAGTTAATTGAATTGGAGGCAAAAACAAAAAGTTAAATTCATAACAGCAGGGGATCTTAATGTTCCCCATTCAGACCTAAACAAATATAAATAAAATACAAACGAGAAAGAAGTTAGGAATCTGAATAGAACTTTAGAAAAACTGATGATTGATCTCTGAAAATTACTGAATAGGAACAAAAAGGAATTTGTATACTTCTTAGCTATACATAGTGCCTTGACAAAAACTTACAATGTATTGGGATATAAAGATGTCACCACAAAATATAGAAAAACAGAAATATTAAACACATTATTTTCTGATCCTAGTACAATAACAATTGTGTTAAATAATGGATTCTTAAAGAATTAAAAAGTAATTAAAGACTAAATAATATAATTCTAAAGAACCAGTGAGCTAAAGAACAAAATTTAGAAACAATAGAAAATTTCTTCAAAGAAAATTTTAATAATAAGGGAACATACTCAAAATTATAGATGTAGTCAAAATGTAATCTTAAGAGCATTTTAAAAAATCTCTAAATGCTTTCTTTCATCAAAAAAAGAAATAACAAATCAATTAAGTATCAAACTAAAAAAAAAAAACTTGAATAACAAAATATCAACAATTCCCAGGAAATGAGAAATTCTGAAAATTAAAGATGAATAAAATTGAGAGCAAAAGACCATTGAATTTATAAATAAAACTAGGAGCTTAAAAAAATCACTATTAAACAAAATTAGACAAGAATCAAATGAGATAATATCTGCAAAGTACCTGGAACATTTAGTTAGTGACTTAAAAAAGGTTTGTTCCTTTCCTCTCTCCTCCTTTCTACAATCTGATTTTTAAAAGTCAGAAGAAAACTACATTGTTCATGTGAAAAAGAACATAAAACAATTGAAAAGGAAAGTATCAAAAATTGTTTTACTTCACTGCTTGCAAACAAAACTTGTAACTGTGAAGAGAACAATATTCTGTTTACAAATACAAAAATAAATGCAAACATAGAAATATATACATAGAAAAATAGAAGGTATTCAAACAAAAGAAAAAATGGCCATTGAAATAATTTGCCTTTTAAAAAAGAAATTAAGCAAGTCATAAATGAATTCCCAAAGAAAAAAACTACAGGCTCAGTAGGACATAAATGTGGATTCTATATAATATGCAAAGAACAATTAATTGTAATGTTAAATAAACTGTTTGAAATAATAAGAGAAGGTATCTTTCAGTCTCTTTCTTTGATACAAATAATTTCTTGATCCTTAAGGAAGGAGAAACAAGGTAGAGAAAGAAAACTGCAGATGAATATGCCTAATGAATACTGACCCAAAAATTTTAAATAAAATATTAGCAAGTTACAGCATATTAGAAAGATCATACACCATGACCATATCGGATTTATACCAGAAATTCTGAGTTAGTTCAGCATAAAGAAGACTATAAAAATAATAAATCATGTGACACAGTGGATAGAATGCCAGGCATGGAGTCAACACTCATTTTCCAGCCTCAGACATTTACTAGCTGTGTGATCCTGTACAAGTCACTTAACTCTGCCTTAGTTCCTCATCATAAAATGATCTAGAGAAGGAAATAGCCAAAGCCAGGATCTTTACCAAGAAAATTCCAAATGGTGTCTTGAGGAATTGGATACCATTGAACAACAAAAACCATATGATTATATCAATTGTTTCTGAAAAAATTTTCAAGAAAATAGAACACTTATTTCTATTAAAAGCACTAGAAATCATAGGAATAAAAAGACCTTTCCTTAAATAATATCTATCTGGGAAGGAAGAAGGGAGGGAAAGAAAATGAATCATGTAACTATGGAAAAATATTTTAAAATAAAAAAATTTTAATTAAAAATATCTATCTAAATCCAAGGGTAAACATTATGCATTATGAAGACCTTTCTAATAAGATCAGAGGTAAATCAAGGATACCCATTATCACCAGCACTATCACAGTGCTAGAAATTCTGTCTATAGTGATTAAAACAAGAAAGAGAAATGAAAGAAAGGAATAAGTATATGCAAGCATAGGAAGGAAAATTATAATTTTTGTATATGGCATGATGATTTACTTAGAAAATCCTAAAAAGGCAACCAAAACAATTACTTGAAACAAGAAATTCCGCAAAGTTAGATGATGTAAAATGAAATATAAATATAAGATGAATCCACATAAATCATCATTTTTTTAAACCCTTACTTTCTGTCTTAGAATCAATACTGTGTATTGATTCTAAGGAAGGAGAGTGGTGAGGGCTAAATAGGAGTAAAGTGACTTGTCCAAGGTCACACAGCTAGGAAGTGTTTGAGTTCATATTTGAACCCAGGACCTCTCTACTCCAGGCCTGGCTCTCTATCCACTGTATAATCGAGTTGCCTCCTCATTATTCTTATATATTACTAATCAAAATCCAGCAGTAAGATTTAGAAAGAGAAATTACATTAAGGCACCTACAGAAGGGGTAGCCAAGTAGCACAGTGGATAGAAAGCCAGGGAGGACCTGTGGTCAAATCTGGCCTCAGTTACTTTGTAGCTGTGTGACCCCAAGCAGGTTATTTAATCCTGATTGCCTAGCCTTTGCCACTTTTCTGTCTTAGAACTGATACTGAGAGAAGGTAAGAGTATGAAAGGAAAAAAAAAAGGAATATAGAACCAAAGAATTAGAGAAACATTAATTTCTCATGGGGAGGTTGTATCACTATGAGAATGACAATATTTCCCAATTCAATTTACTTATTCAAAGATATACCAATTATAGCACCAAAGGAATATTTTATAATGCTATTAAAATAACAATAAGGGGGAAGCTGGGTAGCTCAGTGGATTGAGAGACAGGCCTAGAGATGGGAGGTCCTGGGTTCAAGTTTGACCTCAGACACTTCTCAGCTTTGTGACCCTGGGCAAGTCACTTAACCCCCAAACAATACACAGTATTGATTCTAAGTTGGAAGGTAAGGGTTTTAAAAAAAGAAAACAATAAAAATATTGAGGGGGAATAAAGAATCAAGAATCTCAAGCAAAATAAAGGGGAAAAAAAGAGAAATAAGGAAGTCTAGTAGTAGCAGATCTCAAATTGTACTCTAAAGCAATTATCATTAAAATGAATCAGAATCCTTTAAAAATAGGTCCATCAGTAGAACATTTTAGGGATATAATATACAGATGCAAACAAGCACCATAGAACAGTGTTAATTTAATTCAAAAATCCTTGCTGAGATAAAGACAGACTATTTGACAAAAATTGCCAGGATAATTGTAAAGCAGCCTGGCAGAAATTAGGTTTTAGACTAATACCCCACACCATATACCAAAATGTGCTCCAAATAGATATATGATATAGCTATAAAAGGCTACATCTTAAAATACAGAAACAAGGGAGAAATTACCTTTTAATTCTATAGACAGGAGAAAAGTTCATGACCAAAATAAAAAGCATTAGAGAAAATCACACAAGATAAAATGAGAAATTTTGATTATATAAAAATTTTTAAAGTTTTGCATAAAAAACCCTAATTGAATTAAAATTAGGAAGGAAACAGGTAGGAAAAATCTTTGCAACAAGTTTCTCTGAGAAACAACTCACATGCAAGATATATAAGGAACTGATTTCAATTTTTAAGATGAAGGGCTATTCTCGAATAGAAATATGATCAAAGGATATACATAGATAGTTTTCAAAGGAAAAAATCCAAGCTATCAAAAAAATTGAAAAAAAAATTAGAAATTCCTAATTAATTAGAAACATACATCAAAACAACTCTGAAGTTCCAATTCACACCTATGAACCTGGAAAAGATGACAAGAGGAAATGATCAAGGTTGGAGGGTGTGTGAGAAAACAGGTTTGTTGATGAAGTTGTAAATGCAGAAAGGTCCATTCATTTTGGGCAAGGCCACTGTGGAAATATGATTTATTGGACTTTGGATATTTATGAGGATTGGGGGTTTTTTTTAATTTTTTTAATCCCTTGTCTTTTGTCTTAGAATCAATACTAAGTATTGGTTCCAAGGCAGAAGAGCAGAAAGGGTTAGACAATGGGGGTGAAGTGACTTGCCCAGGGTCACATAACTAGGAAGTGTCTGAGGTCACATTTGATCTCAGGATCTTCTGACTCCAGGCCTGGCTCTCCATCCTCTGAGACCTAGCTGTCTCCTTATTTTATTGTTGTTGTTCAATGGGGAGTGGCAGGTAGTGGAAGGATCGGATTATAAATGCAAGGGGAAAAAAATGTTTTTAAGGCCAAACAGCCTTGGCCTAGGCCTTTATTTGGCCATTCTCACTGCACTTGGGCTCTGTTGGTGCAACCTCTTTACTCACAGCTGTCTGGTGAGAGACAATGCTATAAGGGGAAAGGCTTTCCCCCATAACTATCTGTGAGTGTTTGTTTGTTTTTTCCTTTCAAGTGAAGGGAATCATTGGTGACCTTGTGAGTTTTGAAAAATCTGGTGGGTCCTTCATTTGCTGGTATTCTAGAGTATGTTTTTGCAGAAAATATCAGTGCTCTGAGGAATAAGGAGAGACCTTCAGAAAGGACCTTCAAAGCCCTAGAGGGCCAAAACTGAGATGTAGACTCAGTTCAGAAGGATATAAACAACTTTGTTGGAATCAATGAAAAGTAGGAATTAAACCAATTCTCCTCCCCAGATGATAAAGAGTGTAAGTGCTGAGGTTGTGGAGGAGAGGATTGTAAAAAAGTTCTTACAATAACTTCAAAGTAAATTTTTTTTTGTAAAAGCTAATTGATATTAAGCAGTTAATTAGAACTTTTGGGCTAACAATGCATGGGAGAAGCTCTTAAGCCTATGGGCAATCCCTCTGAGGGACCCCTTGTGTCCAAAGGGACAGATGTAATAGCCTGGCTCTAGTCCTTTCTTTCTTTATTAACTTATTATTTTGTTAATAAAAGTTATTATATTATATCATTACATTATTATATTAAATTATAAAATAATTCAATAATATATTTAATATTTTATTACTTTATAGTGTTATATTTTATATGTACTTGTCTTCCCCTTTAGAATATAAGTTCCTTGTAAGCCGGTATTATTTCATAGGAGGCCCTTAATAAATATTTGTTGCTGGATTAATTGATGAATAGAGGAGACAGCTTCTGTTATTCCCTTTCCCAAACTCTATATTTAAACAATCCATCAACAATCATTTATTAAGTGCCTACTAAATGGCAAACAGTGCTGTCTAGAAATATAAAGACAATTCTAAGATGTACTCTGAGATCCTTTCTGCATTCTCAAAACCATCTTTTTAAGAATACTGGGAAGTTATTTACTCATTAAAATACTTCTCTCTTGTTTACTTCTTTTATCTATGTGAGATCAGATTTTCTGCACATCTTTCAACCAATATAGCACATATCTCAACAGACTAAATGCAAATGCAGATATAAATCCAGATGTCTTTCTAGGAAGCATTAAAAAAGTTTTCAAAGGTTTGTAAAATCCATGCCTCTCTTCACCACGACATTTCTTTCAGAAAATATGGTTATTTTTCCTTTAAAATATGTTGTCGATTTTAATATCCCATAAATGTATTTTTATTGTTTTAAATGAATTAATAAACATTTAAGGTTGTTTTCTTTTTAATTTCTGTTACAATAAATAACTCACATTAGAGCTTCCAGGGGTCCATAATAGTTTTAAGAGTACAAAGGGGCCCTCGTTAGTGTTTTGGAATGTAAAAGAGCCAGGAGCCAAGAAGTTGGAGAATTGTGGTCCTGACCCTTTCTTCCTTACTCCCTCCACATAGGCCAGGCTAGTTTTTCCTTAAAAGGTCGGGAGACTTTCCTGGAGACTTGGTTGGCTGAGGGTTTCCGGAAGGTTCCCACTGTTGGGGTCACTTCCTCATCACCAGAATACAGAGTAATCAGTTGGCCCAGCTGGGTCCTTGGAGTCTTGTCTGGTGGATCCCTTTGGATGAGTCAGGAAAGAGAGCTCACTCAGCTGAACCCACTGGAGGGGGCCTTGTTGTCTTTCCTGGTACAATGTCCTTTTGCCCTGCTGAAGTAAATCTCCTTTTGTTACCTGTTGAATGACTTAGTAGTGTCTCATTTTTTTTCCCCGAATATAGAATCGAAACAATCAGGACAGTGCGATACTGACAAGAAAGAATCTAATGCCGTATTAAGCAAACAAATAAGGAGTAAGGGGAGGGAGGATACACTCAAGGAGATCAGGAATGGCTTGTGTTGAAGATGGCTCCAAGGATGAAAGAGCACTGATTCTGACCTGAGGCAGCTCACAGTTCAATGGAGTGGGTGATGCAGCAGAGAAGACGTGTATAAAAATGGAGATAACACAAGAATGAATCGGTTCACTTCAACAAACATTAAGTGACTTCTCTAGGGAAGGCCCTGTGTTAGGGCCTAAGAACACAAATATACGGTGTTAGTCCTGCTCTCAAGGTTTACACATTTTTTTGTTTCTATATTCCTTCCACGCTCCTTTCCTTTTTATAGAAGATTATAACACCCTTTATTTAAATAAAATATTCCATACTAGCTAGGTGATACAGTGATAGAGTTCTGAGCTGAAAGTCAGGAAGATTCATCTTCCCGAGTTCAAATCTGGGCTCAGATATTTACTAGCTGTGGGACCCCTGGGCAAGTCACTTTGCCCTCTTTATCTCTGTTTCCTCATCTGTAAAATGAGCTGGAGAAGAACATGGCAAACCATTCCAATATCTTTGACAAGAAAACCTCAAATGAGGTCACAAAGAGTCACATGTGATTGAAATATGACTGATCAACAATTCACGCAAATAATGTTTTTAGATTATTTATTCAAATGAAGTTTTTGAAACATTAAATATTCTTTACTCAGAATTGTCATATAATAAACCACAGTGAAATCTTTCAAAGCAACACTTTAACTAAGGAAAAGTATAATTAATTGTTAAAATAAAGTCAAAATGGAAATGATATTTTTAAAAAATTCTTTAAGACATATAAATAATAATTACTTACATATAACATGTAATAATACATAATATTTGTATATAATAAATAACTTATAAAATAATAAACAGTAATAGTAATATGAATGCAATGGATAGGTTTCTGTTTTTGGTACAGCTTCTCAAAACCTTGCATCAACTAATATCATCACTTGTAATTCTTTTTCATCTACTAGTCAAAACTAATATTTTGCTTTTATAATGGCTATAGAAAAAATATTTCATGCAAGTATTTTATATTTCTATCCCTTTATTTGATGAATCAGAGAATTCTTTATTCACTCAGAGCCAAAACATATTAAAATTTTTCAAGTTCAAACACATTTCAATACATTATTACAAGATAGTTCTATTCACAATTTTTCATATGGAGTAAAAATGTATCATATTTGCCCACTTAAAATACCTTGTTTAGCCATTCAAATTTAGAAATATCTAGATCTTTGAAATGAAATCAGAATTGTCTATAAAAAATTTTAAATTAGGAAACATTAAAATATTAAGTTCTTTTTCCATAAAAGCATTCATTTTTATATTTTTAATATATAGGCCCTATATTATATTATTATTATTATATTACATATTATTATAGTGCAAGGAAAACTAGTACCTTTAGTAAGGGGGTTTCTGAGCTCTTTTCAGGGCTTATTTTGCTTATCCACCCTTTGTGTCTACCATAGCTCTAACCTTTGACTCCAAGAAACTGTAGAATACACAGTGACCATATACCAGTAAAATGGGCTAAACCAGGTATCTGTCAGATCTCAAATTAGGGAGATGTCTATCTCAAGCATGTCAAGACTCCCCCTGCAGAATGGCCAGATGAGAATAATTTGTCCAATAATCATGGTAATAGCTGAAGACGGCTCTCTGGAGCACCTAGAGCTTGATAATGACATGTTGAAGACACAAAAGTCATCCACTGTATCCTGGGTGATCACCAGTCATTCTGACTTTTTCCTTGCCACTGGACTTCAATGACTCTGGAAGACAGAATGAAGCTGATGACTTTGAGCAACTCTGCCTTACTTCAATTCAATTCATGTACAACTCAAAACATTACCGCCCCCCCAATGTCAATGATCATCTTCCAAAAAAGGAAGAAGAAACAATATGGATCAAGGAATGAATCATTTTGAAGGTCTTGTATTGATTTATTAAAAGGGCTGATTAAAAAAAAAAAAGATACACCCCAAACTGATGTTTCAGGAGAATATTTTTTACAATAAAATTAATTGCTTCAACTTTATTAGTATCATAAATAAATATAGCAATTTATAGTTTTAGTTCAAATGGCATTCAAAGTATTTTGGCAAGAAAAAGCCAGTATGTTCGGAAATACCCTATCCTCTGCCCCCATATCCTATGCACTTTTGCAGAGAATCTTCTTTTTAAAGTACTGTTCTGGGGGCAGCAAGGTGACTCAGTGGATAGAGAGCTAGGCCTAGAGAAAGGGAAGTCCTGGGTTTAAAGTGTCTGGCCTCAGATACTTCCTAGTTGTATGATCCTGGGTAGGTCACTTAACAGCCTTTGCCTAGTTTTTTTTTTTATCACTCTTCTATATTGATTCTAAGATAGAAAGTAAGATTTAAAAAAGAACTTAAAAAAAATAAAGTTTTAATAAAGTACTCTTCTAACAGGTTGAAAAATTGTACATCATTCATATTTCTCAATCCAAGTATAGCACATGTGCTCTAGTCCTACTTTTTTTTAAGGGATGATTGTTATAATTTATTTATCCACTTATTTATTTGTTAGTCCATTTATTTATTTTTTGTGATAGATGCTTAATTAAAAAAATAAATGAAACCAATCTAATTAAATTGGTTTCATTTATTTTTTTAATTATATTTTATTTTTCCCCTATTACATGTAATCATGTAAAACATTATTCTATGTTAGTCATTTTGTGAAAAAGATCTCAAAAGAAAAAAAGATGAAAGAAAATGAAATATAGTATGTCAGTCTGTATTCAGACTTCATGAGTTCTTTCCTAGAGGGCAAATGGCATATCCTATCATGAGTCTCTAGGATTGTTTTGGAACATCTAGTCCTACTTTCTAAGGGCCAGGCCAGGCTGCTATGTTGCCCTCTCAGCATACCCTAGAACCTCCTCAGAAAAGGTTGTGCTATTTCTCTTCTTTAGTGCCATTAGCTCAAGACCACATTATTAGTGGACCATTGGCTAACACGCCCAGTTTCATTTTATTTTGGAATAATTTTATAAAGATATTTACTTCAAAGTTATAGGAAGAATAAACATTTTTGCCCAAACCTCAGGAGCACAATCCCTCTTAAAACCAACATGGTCAGAGTAGGGAGTAAGGAAGAGATCAGGCTCAAAACTTAGCAGCTCTGGGAGAGAGGAGGGAAAAGGGGAGGGAAAAGGGGAGGGAGAGAGAACATGGATCATGTAACCATGGAAAAATATTTCAAAATAAATTAATTAATTAATTTTTAAAATGAACTTAGCTTGGTTCTCACACAGCAATGGATCCACCCTGTTCATGTCCAAAGGCAGCACCTCTGCTAGATGAGTCCTTGCATTTCCCCTTTGGCTGATCAGGGATCCCAGAGGTTCTCCCAAAGGTCACTCCTTTCTCCTTGGGCCATTGATATTAGGCTGACCACAGCACTTGACCTGGCCTCTGACTTCCTAAACCCTGTGGCTTGCTTTCCCAAACTATTGAAACTCCTACAGTCAGAGACTACTCTTCTTACTAGGTGCCATCATTGAAAGGAAGGGATACTGCAGAACTGAGTGAAGCAAAGAGACCATCCTTGACTGGCCTTTTTGAATGCTTCAGCAGCCAATCAAAGAGGCTCCCCTTCAACATGCAGTTTGCTGATTGAACCAGTACAATATCCACGCATGCGCCAGTCTCTCCGAGGCATTTCCTTATGTCATCAGTTCTCCAAGAAGAGGCTCCCTAGTGTCTTCCACATGGAGAGTCACCATCTGCTTCCTAGTGTGGTCCACATGGAAATGCCATCTGAGCAGGCTGATGGCATCTGCATATGTGCTAGATACTCCATAACATAAGTATTTTGGGAACATGTAATACATCCAATTTTCTGTGTGTCACAATTTTTACTAGTGCATATAGAACTATGTTTCTTCCTGATATCAACCGAGCTTTGTCAGTATAAATCTCCCAATTTTTATCATATTTATTAAGCAATCAAATCATTCAGTTATACTTAAATTTTCTTTTGATGTGGCATTGCCATCAGTACGTTTGCAAAGTAACAAATCACCCCTAACATGAGTTTTGATAACATATTATACATATGAAATCAAATGAGCATCTTTAACCACATCTGTTGCTTAATCTATTTTCAGTGCAATAGGAAGATTATAGTTCCTCAAATGATTGATTGCAAATGTCTTCTCAAACATATGGACAATTCTCTTCAGTGTATTATCTTCAAAATGGAACCAACTAAAGTTGTTTTGTATATGACTTGCCATATCAATAGCAGCCACTAACACCCATATTTCTCTCCTATCAGATGAGGCTTTTTATTTTATTTAATTAATTTATTTTTTAAACCCTTAACTTCCATCTTAGAATCAATAGTGTGTATTGGTTCCAAGGCAGAAGAGTGATAAGGGCTAGGTAATAGGGGTTGAAAGTGTTTGAGGCCAAATTTGAACCCAGAACCTCCCATCTCTGGGCCTGGTTCTCAGTCTGCTGAGCCACTCAGCTCCCAGATGAGGCTTTTTATAACAAGCAATTCTGTAAGCAACCTTACATGATGCAATACTTTTGAGGTCAGAAATTTTTTTTTTAAAGTATGGTCTTTATTCTCCATCAATCAATACCTGGGAATCATAATGATAAATATAGTGAATAGTATTTCCTGACTTTGGGCCTTTAATATTGTGTTTTTCTCTTCCTAACACTTAATCTGGCTCTATTGTCTTTACTTTTACAAGTTTCAGCTGCAACTATACATTCTTTCTTCAGAATGGTTATGTATTGATTTGTCCCCAAAAGGTACTATTTTTTAGAAATAGAAATACTTTTTAAAATTGATAATTAAATGTAGATTTTGTTGAACATTTCAAATGATTAATTCTCTGGTTAGTCTTGAATTCTTTATTGTTTAAAATCACAGTTTGGGAGGAAGACTAGCTTATGATATTGTACTTACCATGATAAATTATTCTCAAATATAACAGGTTCTGGTACTTTTAAGTTCTATGCAAAAAATTTTATCTTTGGATTTAAATACTTTATCTCCAAATGTAGCAAGCAGAACAATGACCCAGAATTAACTGTGTCATGAGCCTGTGGTGACAGATTATACCTTTGATAAGGAGCAGAATGTTGACTCGAATCTCACCTTGTTTACACATACTTTGTTTGTTTTTGTTAGCCCTTATCTTCTGTCTTAGAATCAATAATAAGTATTGAATCCAAGATATAAGAGAGGTAAAGGCTAGGCAATGAGGGTTAAGTGATTTGCCCAGGGGCACACAGTTAAGAAAGTATCTAAGGTCAAATTTGAACCCAGAACTTCCCATTTCTGGACCTGGCTCTCAGTCTTCTGAGCCACCCAGTTACCTGGGCATGTGCTCTGTTAAATAAATAAATAAATGCATTGCATTCTCACTGTTGGTGCACACTTGCCAGGTTAATCCAAGTTTTGTTGACTGATTTGAACTGTTTTCATTGAAAGAAGTGGATATATTTGTGTGGGAGTTGTTTGAAAAAAATATCTAATAATTCTGTCCATTGCTTCTTGCCACTTTGGCCTAATATGCCCACTATCTAAAGAAGGTCCTAGGTTCACCACTTAACCCCCACTGTCTAGCCCTTACTGTTCTGCCCTAGAACCAATATACACTATTGATTCTAAGATGGAAGGGAAGGGGTTTAAAAAAAAAAGTTCCATTTTGCTCCAAATCCTGTTGTTCCTTAAAAATCTTCAACAGCTCCATTGTCTGATAAAGTAAAAGCTTTCAATTCTAACAAATGAAATTCTTCAAAATGTAGTTACAGCCTCCCTGTCCAGACTTTCCTTACACTTCTCTCCTTGAAGTATTCAATATTCTAGAGGAAATGGACTAATTTCCAGCTTTCATTCTTATTTCTCTCTTTGCCAGCTCTATGTCTTGGTTCATGTCATCCAGGAATGTGCTAGAGTTCTCTCTATGGAGAGCCAATGGTTAAATTTTCAGTATGAGCATTTACATCATGGAAATCAGCAAACTGTATAAACCAAGGTCTGATTTATTGTTTTATTAATTGTCTAGTCTTAAGAAAGTGATAGAAAAATAATCTGATAAAGCAGGTTAAACTTAAAAGTATGTCCTACATATTTTTTTTTCTTTTTTGAGAGGGACACAGAAGCTGGTTGTTAAACATTTACCAGCACACTAGTGATGTCATCCTTAATATCTGGAAAAAGCCCTCCATATCTTTCTGTTGAAGTCTCTTCCTTCAAAACTCAATTTTGGTGCCACTGTGAACTCTACATAGGCTACATATATCTTGTTTAATTTTCTCATCTCCCCTAGCACCACACAAAAATTTCTGCACAGAATATACTTTTTTTAAGGAGTACACAAAATTTTTTAACATTTTTTTCTCAATTACCTGTAGAAAGAATTTTTGACAATTGCTTTCCAACATTTTACTATTCAAATTCTTTCCCTCACCTTTCTGAGGAGGTAAAGAGTCTGATATAGATTATGCCAGTGCTTACATGTAACACATATTTCCATATTCCCCATGCTGTGACAGGAGACAAATATCACATGTACAATAAAAATTTATGAAGGAAAAAAGTGAAGGATGATGTGATTTGATCTTCAATCATCTTTTATCATGGGTGCCTTGGGGCTATCTTGGGACTTTGTTTTGCTGACAATAGGTTAGACCTTCATAGTTGATCATCATACAATATTTATGTTACTGTATACAGTGTCTCCTGGTTCTGCTCATTTCACTTGTATCAGTTCATATAAGTTTTTGTAGGTTTTTCTGAGCTCATCCTGTTCATAATTTCTTGTGGTGCAATAGTATTCCACTACAATCAAATTTCACAACTTGTTTAGCCATTCTTTGATTGATGGATACCCCTCAGTTTCCAATTCTGCGCCACTACAAAATGTGCTACTAAAAATCTTTTTGTACAAGTAGGTGCTTTTTCCTTATCTCCAGTGTCTTTGGGATACAAACCCAGTAGTGGAATTGTTGGGTGAAAGGGTAGGTATAGTTTTATAACCTTTGGGTATGTTTCCATATTATTCCCCAGAGTGGTTGTATCAATTCATAGTTCTATCAGCAGTATATTAGTGTACCAATTTTCCCACTTGCCCTCCCACATTTTTTATCATATTAGTCAATCTGACAGGTACAAAATGGTAGCTCAGAGTTGTTTTAATTAATATTTCTCTAATCAATAGTGATTTGGAACATTTTTTCCTATTATTATAGGAAGTTTTAATTTCTTCATCTGAGAACTGTTTGTTCATATCTTTTGACCATTTAGAAACTGGGAAAAGAGCATACTATTTTTTTTTTAAACCCTTACCTTCTGTCTTGGAGTCAATACTGTGTATTGGTTCCAAGGCAGAAGAGTGGTAAGGGCTAGGCAATGGGGGTCAAGTGACTTGGCCAGAGTCACACAGTTAGGAAGTGTCTGAGGTCAAATCTGAACCTAGGACCTTCCATCCCTAGGCCTGGCTCTCAATCTAGTGAGCCACCCAGCTGCCCCAAGAGCACACTCTTAATAAATATTTGTGGAATTATTATGGAGATCAGTTCACCAGATTATTATAAAGAGATCGAGATGGTGAATGATAAGATTGATAGTAGAGTTGAAAGGAAAATTAGAGACTAGTTAGTTCAACACCCACTTTCAAAAGAGAATAAAACTGAGACCCAGAAAGGAAAAATGATTTTCTCCAATTAACTTAGAAAGGAAAGCTCTTCCAGATCAAAGTTTAGGACTCTATCCACTAGTTGGGGATATGTTAAGATACTAATGTTGTCCCTACTTTTTTGTGGGGGGAGGATGCTGTTTTTATTGATATTTTCCTTTTATATTACCTTCAATACTGAATTTATCCTTCCTCCATCCCTTCCCTAGCAAGGTATCCTTTTGTAACAAAAATTAAAAATAAGAAAAACATCAGATAAACAAAACCAAGACATCAATTGAATCTGACAGCATATACAATAGTCTGCCTCTATAGTATTCCACCCACACAAAAAAGGAATCTTTTCTCAACTTTTTTCTAGCTTCTTGATAATTATGGTGGTCATGAGTTCAATTTTAGTTTGTGTGTATGTGTGTCTGTTTGTTCCATTTAAATTGTAGGCATTGTGTATATTGTTTATATACAATGGTGCTTATTTCATTCAGTATTATTTCATGTGTCTCACCATGTGTCTTTGAAGTCTTTGTTTTTCAACTGTGATAGATTTTGTTACTCTCAGCAATACGATGATCCAGGACACTTCTGAGGGACTTGGGACAAAGAATGCCATCCAATTCCAGAGAAGGAACTATTGGAGTCAGGATGCAGATGAAAACATGATTTTTCAATTGTTTATTTGGGTCTATATTTGGAGGTTCTGATTTTATAAGATTATTCACTTACAAGAATGAACAATATGGAAAGATATTTTGCATGATAATACATGTATAACACAGATTGGATTGCTTGCCAGCTCTGGGAAGTGGAAGGAGAGGGAGAGAGATCATTTGGATCATATAACTTCCAAAAACTTACATGGAAACTTGTTATCAAATGTAACTGGTAAATAAGTAAAATAATCATTTATTATTATCACTATTATTTATTATTATCATTATTATTATTTGATGATATTGTGAAACCTGTGTTCAAATCTGGCCTCAGACCCTCACTGGGTATCTGTCCTTGGGCAAATTATTTAATCTGTCTGCCTCAATTTCCCCATCTATGTCTTGGTTCATGTTATCCAGGAGAGTGCTAGAGTTCTCTCTATGGAGAGCCAATGGTTAAATTTTCAATGTGAGTATTTACGTCATGAAAATCAACAAACTGTATAAATCAAGGTCTGATTTATTGTTTTATTAATTGTCTAGTCTTAAGAAAGTGATAAAAAATAATCTGATAAAGCAGGTTAAACTTAAAAGTATGTCCTACAAATAAAACAAAAAACAAACACTTCTCAGGGTTGCTTTGAAGCTAAAATGAGACTATTTGTAAAAACACTTTTCAAACCTTAAAACACTCTATAAGTGCTTAGTAGCAGCAGCAGCAGCAGTAGTAGCAGCTCTTTACATTATATTCATGTATCTGGGGTATGTGGGGTGTCTAGGGAGGACTAGCACCTAAGCTGTAAGAGCTTGCCCAGCCCCTGCAGGGCTACTCGTCTACCTTTGGTGTTTACCTTTCACCCAACTCTTACCTGTGGTTCCAAGAAATCTGTAGTATGCAAGTGGTTGTATCCCAGTAAAACCATCTCAGCAGACTGGATAAACCAGGTTGAAAGTAACCGACCAGCCTCAAAGCCATCATCCGTAGTTAGGGAGATAGCTACTACCTCAAGTATTTGAAGACTTCCCATGGTAGAATGGGAGGATGAGAACAATGTGTTCCAACATGGTGGTCGAAGGAGGCACTGTGGGACATTTAAACTTTGGTTAGACATCAGAAATACAAATATAATATATTATTTATTAAATAAATAAAAATAAAATGAGTATATGGGAACCCTGATCTTTTAAAATTCCCTAAAATCAATTTAAAAAAATTTTAATGATCATGGAAACCAGGAGAAATACTTAAGGACTGGGGGAAAAGAAATATCCAAATATTAAAATAAATAAATAAAGAGGAAGGTGTCTGCAAACAACAGATCAGTAAAGTTGACTTAAAATTCTGGCAAAATTCTAGGTTAAGGGGATGGTTTGTGAATATTTAAAAAGAGGAAGTAGTAGCCACCAAGAGATAGCATCACTTCATCAAAAACAGGTTAGGCCAGTGATGGGGAACCCTTTACTAGATGGAGTGCCAGGCTCCTCCCCTCCTCCTCCCCAACACCAAGTGCTGGTTGCATTCCCCTCCTCCCCTTTTCCCTACACAGGGGAAGAAGGAAATGCTCCCATTAGGCTGCTGGGCAGAGAGGCAGGTGAAGTCAGGAATGTCCTCAGGAAGTGTAGAGAGGGAGAGGGGAATAGTCTGAGCACTCTGCTCCCCTCCAGCTCTGCTGCCTTTGAGATACCCACCCCCTGTGCACTCCCATTGGCTGCTGGGCAGAGGGGTGGGGAAGATGAAAAAATGTCATCAGGTGTGATAAAGAGGGGGAAGGGAGCAGCTCCGCCTGAGTCCCTTTGCCTTTATAGTAACAAACTGGGGGTAGGGGGTGGCTGCATGCCCACAGAGAGTGCTCAGTGTCTTTGGCATCTATGTCATAGGTTCACTATCACTGGGTTAGGCCATATCTCCCTCCTCTGGGGAAGAATGCGGTATTCATTGCCCAACTCTACAGTTCAAACATTTATTAAGCACTTCCTGTATACAGTTCTTATTTTACTAAAATGTTTTTCTTTCTAGAACACTTGAGGGCTTTCAGGGCTTGGTGGGTGCTCCTATATGACACTTTGAGGTCTCTGGAAAAGCATTTGGGTAAAGATCCCAAACTGGGGGCTGGTTCCCTTGTTTAAACTTAGAGAAAGAGAAGACATGTAATATTAGAGTTGTCCACTGGGTGGCGGTATGCCCAAGCCACCAACCTATCTCCCAATGGTTTTGAAATGCACATAAATCAGCAGCCCACATGGTTAGAAATGGCCACAGGAGTTAAAACTCAGGCTGGACAGGCTCTGAATTTAGACGAGGGGGTGATGGAATGCTGCTTAGAATTATTTTAAAAATAGAAATGTCTCTCCCAACTGGAGCTGGACTTTCCCTCTCCACATTCATAGAACTCAGGTAACCAACGTGGCATGGCCACATATTTGAATAGATATATAAAAAATGTGGGGAAATTGTGCTCCCCAGAGGGAGCCCTCTGCATTTATTCCTAGCTGGATGACCCTGGGCAAGTCACTTAACTCTCATTGCCTAGCCCTTCCCATTCTTCTGTCTTAGAACCAATCCATAGTCTTGGTAATAAGACAGAAGAAGATTAAAGAAGAAACCCATTATCGGTTATAGGAAGCCTCTGGAATGTATTGAACAAGAGGGTAACATAGTCAGATCTGCACTTTGGAAGATTAGTTTGAGAGCTGAGTGAAGGCTGGACTGGAATAAGGAGAGACTTGAGGTAGAGACCAACCAGAAAGGCATTGCAATAGCCAGGGCATGAGGTGATGAGAATCTGCATGAGGAAAGGTCCCAAAGCACCTGCCAAAGGGTTGTGGAAAGGTTATAAGTCCAAGACTCTCGTTCTGGATCTCAAAGCATAAACCAGCAAGGCAAAAAAGGCTCAGGAGGAGAGGCTGGCTTCCCTGCCCTGGGCTCATCTGTTTAGTGGGTTTCTCTATAAGATGAGAAAAGAAAGAAAGAGAAAAGAAAGAAAACATTTATTAATCACCTAGTATGTGTTAGCATAGTAATGGAGCAGCTAGGTGGTACAGTGCATACGAGTTCTCTAGGCCCGGAGTCAGGAAGACCAGAGTTCAAATTTGGGTTCAAATACTTCCCAGCCATGCACCACTGGGCATCACTTAACCCTGTTTGACTCATTTTCTTCATTTGTCAAATGAGCTGGAGAAGGAAATGGTAAACTACCCCAGTTCATCTGCCAAGAAAATCCTAAATGGGGTCACCAAGAGTTGTATTCAATAACCATGTTGCCATTCACCTCGCCAAGTGCTTTACAAATATTATCTCATTTGATCTTCACAACAACCCTGTGAGGTAAGTCCTATTATCCTCATTTTGCAGTTGAGGAAACTGAAGCACAGAGAGTGTAAGTGATTTGTCCAGTTATATAACTTAGGTGTGTGATGATGGATTTGAACTCAGGTCTTTGTGTCTACAGACTAGTACTTAAAAAAAAAAACCTAAAAATAATTTATATAATGTATTAAAAGAACCAAAACCAACAACCTCATTTTCTCTCTCTATCTAAGACAGAAAGGCAAGGGTTGAGCAAATGGGGTTAAGTGTCTTGCCCAGGGTCACACAGCTTAGAAGTGTCTGAGGCCAGTTTTGAACCTTGGTCTTCCAAACTCCAAGCCTAGAGCTCTATCCACTGTGCTACCTAGCTTTCCCTTACAAAGTGTATTTTATATATTTACATATATATAAAGTGTATTTTATACATATACATTTTATATAACTCATTTGATCCTTATAACAACCTTGTGTGGTAGGTACTATTGTTATTCCCATTTTATAGATGAGAAAACTGAAGTGCAGAAAAGTTAAGTGATTTTCCCAGGGTTGCATAATTTATAAATGTCTAAGATAAGATTTTAACTCAGGTCTTTTTTATTTCAAGTCCTTTACTCTGTCCACTGTGTCACCTAATTGCTGAGTGTCACCTATAATTGACAGTCTCTAAAACTCTGGGCCTTTACTTGCTCTGATCTCCATTTCAGTTCCTGATCTGGGCCATTCTTTCAGACCAGCATCAGCTATAATCTCTATCCTTGGTCACTAATGAGAGAGGCTTGGGCTATAGCTGAAGGGAATGCAGAAGTCTTCCTTCCTTCCTTCCTTCCTTCCTTCCTTCCTTCCTTCCTTCCTTCCTTCCTTCCTTCCTTCCTTCCTTCCTTCCTTCCTTCCTTCCTTCCTTCTTTCCTTCTTTCTTTCCTCCTACTTTTATGAAATCTGTAGTATCCTAAACATCCTATCTATACCTTTTATCCAAAGCATTGATAAAAATGTTGGAAAACAGGGCCAGGAAGAGATCCCTCAGACACTCCACTGGAGTTATCCTTGCAAGTTAACATCAACCCATAAAAAGTAATTCCTTTTTAGATCTAGTCATTCAACCAGTTGAAATCCACCTACCTATCTAGCCCTATATCTCTCTATCTTGTCCATAAGGACAGCCTAAAGCCTTTGTCAAATATGATGCTGAAATCCAGGTAAACTATATTGTATCTAAAGTATTCCAATAGTCTATATCATAATAGATCTCATCATAAAAAAGAAAGGAAGCTAGTCTGACAAGTCTTTTAAAAAATGAGTTTTAGCTGGGTATAATGGCATATGCCTATAATTCTGCTCCTTGAAGAGACTGAGGCTGGCAGATTAATTGAAATAGGCAGGAACAAAGTGAGTCAGGTATCAATAGTAAGTTGGCCACTAACAGGTGAGCCCCAGGAGTGGAGGACCACCAGCCTGTGAAAGGAAAGGCAAGCTAGCCAAGATTGGGAAAGCTGAGCAAATTAGGGTTTCAGTGGTAGGATTGAGCCTATGAGTCCCTGATGCACTTTCAGTCTGGGTGAGACAGTGATATCCTGTCTGAAATAACAACAACAAAATCCAAGCTTTATTGAGGTCTTTTATTTGACACTGCAATAATTTCTGATGATAACCTTTTCCCATCCACCCCTCCAACTTCCCCAACTCCTGATGCCTACCTGGAAATGAATCTTCTCTTGTAAGAAATGGGGTAAGTGTCATTTGACCCTGTGTGTGAGTGGCCACATAAATTCCAACAGACTATAACATTTGTGAGACATTGGAAAGTAGGGACATCTGGGATAGTTAGGTGACTCAGTGAATTAAGAGTTAGGCCTAGAAACAGGAGATCCTGGGTTCAAATATGGCCTCAGACATTTCTTAGCAATATGACCCTGGGCAAGCCACTTAACCCCCATTGCCTAGCCCTTATTGCTCTTCTGTCTTGGAGCCAATACACAGTATTGGCTCCAAGACAGAAGGTAAAAGGAAGGAAGGAAGGAAGGAAGGAAGGAAGGAAGGAAGGAAGGAAGGAAGGAAGGAAGGAAGGAAGGAAGGAAGGAAGGAAGGAAGGAAGGAAGGAAGGAAGGAAGGAAGGAAGGAAGGAAGGAAGGAAGGAAGGAAGGAAGGGAGGAAGGGAGGGAGGGAGGAAGGAAGGGAGGGAGGGAGGGAGGGAGGGAGGGAAGAAGGAAGGAAGGAAGAAAGGAAGGAAGGAAGGGAAGGAAGAAAGAAGGAAGGATTTATTCATTGTTTACTATGTGTCTGACACTATACTAAGGTTGAGAAATACAAATACAGGCAAAAACAAAGACAGATCCTACCCTCAAGAAGCTTCTAGTCTCATTGGAAAGATAATAGATAAAAAGATAAAGATAGAAAGATAAAAAAAAAGTGAGGAGGAAAAATAAAGGTACCTAGTAGGGGGATGGGGAAAGGGAGGGAATAAGAATGTATTAAATACCTATTAAGTGCCAGACACTGTGCTAATTACAAATATTGTCTCATTTGTATCACAAGAACCTTATGAGATTGGTGCTATTATTATTCTCATTTTATAGTTGAGGAAATTGAGACAGGCAAAGATTAAGTGGCTTGTCCAGGATCACATAGTCAGTAAGTATTTGAGGCTGGATTTGAACTCATCTTCCTAACTTTGTACCAGCACCCTAACCACTGCACTGCCTAGCTTCCTGTAAGTAGCGAGGTTTTGAGTAGTGGTAGGAATTGGGCCCCTCCACAAAATGGAGGCCCTAATAACTTACCATCCAGAGGAGATGGGACTGTCTAGAAGGATATATCATGAGGAATAGTTAACATCTTAGATATGAGTCAAGATCCAAAAAATTCCCAGCAGGGTAGCATGGCAAAATAAATGTTCATGTAAAATTTAAAAAATCAGCTTTATCAATATAAGTTATAAAAATATATAGCAGAGGGTTTTAGAGTAGTATAACACTCAGTAAGTCAACAGCGTAATACAGAAACCAATTAAATTAATGCCATTTTAGGCCGCAATAAGAGAAATATAATTTCATGCCACCCATTTCCAGATAGAGAGAAGTCAGACATTAAGAAGTAAAAGATTTGGGCATGGTCAGTTAAAGTATTGTTTTATTTAACTAGACATGTTTTTATTAACTGGTTTTATTGTAATTGCTTTCTCAACAGTGATTTTAAAAAAGCATTCTCAATGGTTTAAAAAAAAAAGGTAAGTATAGTTGCCAGAGGATAGGAGGTCTTGCTTTATTCTTTCCTCATTCAGGATGACATCTGGAGACACTGTGTTCAGTTCTAGTCATCCATTTTAGAAAGAACACTTAAGAAGCTGGAAAGCATCCAGCTAAGGGGACCGGGATGGTAAGAGAATAGCAGACAATGCTAGGATTAATTGAAAGAACAAGGGATGTTTTAACTTGGAGAAAAGAAAGTCTGGCTCAGGGCAGGGGACACAGAGGGATGGGTCTTGAAGTGTTTGGAAGGCTGTCATGGGAAACATGGATTCCATTTGTTCTGCCTGTCTCCAAAAAAGTATAGAACTAGTACCAATGGGGAGAAATTACAGAGACATAGATTTGAGCTTCATGTTTTAAAAAAAAAAAAAGCATTCTAGTCATCCCAGGAAAGGAACTGTCTTTGTTTCTCTTGCATTTGTATTTCCCAACACTTAGTAAGCACTTAATAAACCCTCCCCTCCCCCACTCCTCCCTCTCTCTTTTCTTTTTTCTTTCTTCCTTCCTCTCCTTTCTTCCTCTCCTTCTTCTTCTCCTCCTTCCTTCCTTCCTTCCTTCCTTCCTTCCTTCCTTCCTTCCTTTCTTTCTTTCTTCCTTCTTTCTTTCTTTCTTTCTTTCTTTCTTTCTTTCTTTCTTTCTTTCTTTCTTTCTTTCTTTCTTTCTTTCTTTCTTTCTTTCTTTCTTTCTTTCTTTCTTTCTTTCTTTCTTTCTTTCTTTCTTTCTTTCTTTCTTTCTTTCTTTCTTTCTTTCTTTCTTTCTCTCTCTTTCTTTCTTCTCTCTCTTTCTTTCTTCCTTTTCTTTGATCCACAAATTAGAATCCAAAAAGAAAAAAAGCATAGATTCCCTCTCATTATCGGTCTTCACATGAACTCTGATTGATCAATTGTTGGTGGTTCTTGTTCAGATTCACACCAGACTCAATGACCTCTGAGGTCTCTTCCACTTCTAAGATTCTAAGATTCTGTGATATTTTCTATTTTACTTCCCTCATCTGTAAAGCTAGGGGGCTGAATAATATGATCTTAAAGGTCCATTGATTGAAGCTCTAAATCCTAAGACAAACAGGGTCAGCTTTTCAAAGTGTGATTAAGGGGCCCTTGGGAGTACCCCAAGACTCTTTCAGGGGGTGAAGACTGTGAAGTCAAAACTACTTTCAGAATAACACTATTTATTTTTAGATCTACATTATCTCCTCATTTCCCCCTCACTTTCCACTAAGAAAGCAAGAAAAAGAAAACCTTTATTATCAACATGTGTTGTCATTTAGAATAAATTCCTGTATTGGCCATGTCCTGCTTTGTCCCCCATATGTCTCATTTTGTATTCTGAGTCCATCACCAGGTCTCTCTGTCAGAAGTGGGGAAACATGTCATCATGAGTCCTCTGGAGTTTTGTCCGTAATTATGTTGATCAGGCTTCTAAGCCTTTGAAATTTGTGACATTTTAATTTCGAATGAGGTAAAGTATCACTAGTTTTAAGCAAGGTTGCACTTGATTCCCCTCAAGTTGGCTAGTGAGAGGCAATTGTTAAATTGTCAGTGAGCATTTCAACCTTTGAGATTTATAGATCAGAGCTTAATTTTTGTGTGTGGATAATTTTTGTTTAAGGAAGTGATGAAAAGATGTAAATAATGTAGATTAAATTTAAAATTTTAATGTTTAGGGCAGCTAAGTAGCTCAGTGGATTAAGAGCCAGGCCTAGAGAAGGGAGGTCTTAGGTTCAAATTTGACCTCAACACTTTCTAGTTGTTTGACCCTAGGCAAGTCACTTAACCCCAATTGTCTTACCCTAACCACTCTATTCTGCCTTAGAACAAATTCTTAGAATCAATTCTAAGACAGAAGGTAAGGCTTTTTTTAAAAAAGGAAATATTAATATCTGTTTTGCTCCTGCATGCTAAAGACCACAGGATTTTTCTATATGACTTGAAAGTGAGCTTGTTTGCATATAGTTATTTGCATGGTGTCTGTCCCCATTAGACTGGGAGCTCCTTGAGGGTAGAGATTGTCATTTGTCTTTCTTTGCATCACTAGTGCTTGGAGCAAGCATTTAATAGATCCTTTATTCATTCACTCATTTAAAAAAATGTATATATTGAGGTGCTTTATTTTTATATTATAGACATTTATATATTAATTCTACTTTCTGAGATTACCTAGAAGTACAAGCAACATTCCACATCTGGAGTTCCCTCCCACCTTTCTATTTTGAATATATTAACAGAAATCTATTTTCTATTCCTCAAACTTCCAAGCCCATTAAAAAAGGAAAAGGAAAACAAATTACTTTGAACAAATATATAGAGGTAAGCAAAGCAAATTCCCCCCAGTGGCCATTTACAAATATACACATGTAGATCTAGATACCTACACACATGTGTGTATAGACACATATACATGTATACATATATTTCTATAATTATACATATATATGTAATCCTATTCCTGTATCCTAAATTCATCATCTCCAACCTCTCTATACTGGATATATAGTCAATCCTCTGGAATACTGATCATGGTATTGATGACAGTTCCTATAGTCTTCCAAGTTGTTTGTTTTTAGTGTTGGCATTGTATAAATTGTTCTGCCTATTCATTTTTTCAGTTGATAAAATTCATTGGCATTGCTTATTTTTATAACATTGATGTTATATTATAAAGTTGTCCTGGTTTTGTTCACTTCCCTCTGAAACAGTTCATAGACATCTTACATTTTTTCCCTCATTATTTTAAAATAATCTATTTCCTCATTTCTTAAAATACAACAGTATTCCATCTTATTAAAAAAACAATTTATTCAATCATTCCTCAACTGGTGGCCTTCCCTTTGTTTTCAGTTTTTTTGCTACTATAGAGTTGCTATAAATATATTTGTACTCATAGGACCTTTTTTTCTTCCTTTGATTTCTTTTGAACGTAGGCCCAATAGTAGTATAGCTATAATTTTTTCAGTAAAATTCTAAATTGTTTTTGTATGTTTATGCATGTTTTTGTATGTAGAATAGTCGTAAGCCATGTCTGCCAAATGTCTAAATAGGCCTAGTCCTCAAGCCAAAACCCTTATGCTCAAAAAGACTTCAGGTAACATATACATAGCTATTTTGAAAAAGAAAATCACAACATGTTAACTTTCAGTTTGGGGTTAATATTTCAGAATAGTTACTTAACCATTTTCTATTCTATTCCTTACTTGACCATTGACCTCTGAGATTGAAGGGGTTCCTGGTTTTTATCTTAATCCATGAATGAAAAGAGGGCACAAAGGCAGGTAGGTAGCACAATAGAGTACCAGGCTTGGAGTCAGGTAGAATCTTGGTTTAAATCTTATCTCAGACACTTATCTGGGTGACCCTGAGCAATCAAGTTAACCCCAAATGGCCTAGTTCTTGGGGCTCTTATGTCTTAGAATTAATGCAAAGAAGGTAAGTGTTTAAAAAAGAAAGAGGGTACTGCTCTTAGGTGGGTAATAGGTGCCAGCCACCTTAGTGGAGAGGTGAATCAATGATTTTAACTAGCCTTTGTTCTTTACTTTTTGTACATTTTCAAACAGGAAAGAGTCTGGAAAGGATTTTTAAATAAGAGAAATATGTTTGATTTAATATTTTCAGTTGGTCTAAGAAGAGGTTTTCAAAAATATGCTTCCACACAAGGCTGTTGTAAGAAAAGTTCTTTGTAAACTTCAAAGCTCTATAGAAATGGGAGTTCTATTATTGCGGTGGTGAGGACTGTCCCCCACATGTAGCATGGGGGTGTCATTGTGTGGCTCAAAGGGAAGGAGGAGAGACATCTTTAACTTCTTTTCCTCTCAATTTTCTCCAAGGGAGACTTTAATTTCTGCCAGGAGGGGAGGCAGGAGGTTGGGGGGGTGGAGGGGGCAGATTCTTGGCTACCTCAGCTGTCTTTAGAGAAAGGGGGTACCATACTAGAATCACATCTGTCTTCTCCCTTTAATATTAGTCTATGGTATGGGATTTTCAGGTTCAAACTACTGATTGCTGCTGTCTCATTAATGAGGAAAGCAGGCCCCTCTGCTTTATATCTAAAGTCTGACTTTTCCTACATACCAGTTCCACAATGAATATATATGGCACTTAATCAAGAAAGCCATTTACCCAAACAGGTAGCAAAAAAGAAGTCAGAGAAAGTATACATGAGAGAATATATACCAGACAATACACTGGGAGTGAGGTCATTTGACTTAGCCAAGAGGCAGGGTCCTCTATCTCATCAAAGGAAGGGGATAGAGACATGATGGACACTGAGCTCCTCTCACATTGTCTGCTTTCCCTTCAGCAACCTGAAGTGGGGATGGCATCATTCATTTTTTTTTTCTCTCAAAGCTGGAAGGTAAAGTTGGGACACTAATGCATTGCTGCTGGAGTTGTGAATTGATCAGACCATCCTGGAGGGCAATTTGGAATCATGCCCAAAAGGCTTTAAAAGAATACATGCCCTTTGACCCAGCAATAGAACCACTGGGTTTATATCCTAAAGAGATTAAAAAAACAAACAAACTGGGCAAGGACCTATTTGTACAAAATTATTTATAGCTGTGCTTTTTGCAGTTGCAAAAAATTTGAAAATGAGGGGATGTCCCTTGATTGGGGAATGGCTAAACAAATGGTGGTATATGATGGTAATGGAATAGTATTGTGCTACAAGGAATGATGAATTGACGAATTTTTATAAGAACTGGAAAGAACTCCATGAACTGATGGAGAATGAAATGAGCAGAACCAGGAGAATATTATACACAGTAACTGAAACATTGTGGGACAATCAAATGTAACTGACTTTGCTACTAAAAGCAATGCAATGATCCGGGACAATTCTGAGGGACTCATGAGAAAGAACGCTCTCTACATCTAGTGAAAGAACTGTGGGAATAGAAATCCAGAAGAAAACATATGAATTATCACTTGTTTATATGACTATGTGATTTAGGGTTTGGGTTTTAAAGGATTGCTCTTTTACAAAAATGAATAATATTGAAATGGGTTTGAGTGATTATCTATCTATCTATCTATCTATCTATCTATCTATCTATCTATCTATCTATCTATCTATCTGTATGTATGTATAATATAGTGGAATTGCTTGTCAACTCCAGGATGGGGAAGGGATGAAGGGAGGGAGAAAACATGAATAATATAACCATGGAAAATTTTTTAAAATTTAAAAAAAATGCTGGAAGCCAGAAATTCCTAAAGAGACTATAGGGCCTGGCTGAACTTGAAGAAATAAAGAGCTCTCTTCACCTGCTCTTGTCAAATCTCTTCTGTCCTTCATTCTGGCTGCCATATCAATGAGCTTTGAAATGGGATTACATTGCTATTATTCTTATGATTTCTCTGTTGCTACAAGTATTTATTGACCCTGTAGGCCTTGACAGTCCTGTGGGGTGGGGATGGAGAACTAAAAAGATTAAGATACAGACTGGGTAGGGTAACCTCAAACCTGGTTTTTCATGAGGAAAGGAAGACATGGTTGTCTTGATATCTTGTCATGATAACTGGGGTCTTTCTTTCTAGAATGGAAATGGAATATATTAAATTAATTAAAATAAATTATATATATTATATATATATATAAATAATAAAAATAAATTAAATGGAATATATTAAACTGGAAGAGCATCTAGTCTACCTTTTACTTTTATAAGATGGGGAAACTGAGGCCTAAAGAGAGGGAAGTGATTCATTCAAAATAAATTGACCATTGGTTCAAGACTCTTACCACAATACAAGAGCAGGCTGTCTCCATTGGTTCCCTTGATGGTCCTAGATAGAGAATCACAGAGATCGTAGGATCCTTGTGATCATGCCATAGAAGAATCTGATAAAGTAAAATGACAATTCTGAGATATCACCTCACATCCATTAGACTGGGTAAAATGTCAAAAGAGCAAAATGACAAATGGTGGAGGGGGTGTGGAAAAACAACACTAATACATTGTTGGCGGAGCTGTGAACTGATCCAAATTTTTTGGAGTAAATACCTTTTGGTACATGGTCAAAGGCTATGAATAGTCAGTTTTCAGAAGAAATCTAAGTTATTAATATGTATTTTAAAAATTTATATATCACTCCTAATTAGAGGAATCCAAACTAAAGCAACTCTGAGCTGCTACCTCACTCCCATTAGTTTGGGAAAATTGACCAAAAAATGAATAAGACAAATATAGGAAGGACTATGGAGAAATAGGACCATTAATACCCTGATGGAGGAACTATGAGCTGGGTCCAGTAATTCTGGAAAGCAATTTGGAAATGTGTTCCCCAAAACTATATACCTTTTTACTCAGCAATATAAATAGAAGGCCAAAGAAATTAAAGAGATCAAAGAAAGAGGAGATGAACCCATCTGTATAAAAATATTTATAGTAGCTTTTTGTTTGTTTATTTTTTGTGTTGGTAATTGGAAATGAAGGGAATGCCCATCAACTAGGAATAGATGAACAAATTATGTATGAGACAGTTTCAGAGAAATCTGGAAAGATAATTTATGAACTGATATAGAATGAAGTAAGTAGAACTGAGAGAACACTTCATCCATAACATCGTAAAGACTTTGACAGTTGCAAGAATTTTGATCAGTGCAGTGAGTGAACAGGGGACTCATGCTTAAACATTCTTTCCACCTCCAGAGAAGAGGAGTGATGGACTCAAAATACAGACTCTTTTTTGGGTCATGGCCGATTTAGGAATTTGTTTTGCACATCTGTCACAGGGGTTTTGTTCTTTTTCAAGGATGTATGGAAAAGAAGAAGGAGAAAGAAATGGTGGGTTTTCATTGATTCAAAAAAAATCTGAATTTAAAAATTTAAGTTAACTTGATTTAACCTATTTAGCTTGAAGAAAAGAGTTAGGTGGGATATGATTACTCCCTTCAAATATTTGTAATCTAGAGGAATGATTATTAATTCTACTTGGCTCAGATGGTAGAGCTATGAATAATGGATCAAAATTGCAGAGAAGCAGATTTTGTGAAATGAAAATATGGCAAACTATTATTAAGAAGTAAATGCAAATTAAAGCATAGATTTGTTTTACTTGATGATGTTTACATGTTAAAAGGTTGTTGTCTGGTTGTTTGTTTTTTAATATAAGAAAGGTTTAAGAGTAAGAGAGAAGGGGGCAGCTGGGCAGCTGGGTAGCTCAGTGGAGTGAGAGCTAGCCCTAGAGACGGGAGGTCCTAGGTTCAAATCTGGCCTCAGACACTTCCCAGCTGTGTGACCTTGGGCATGTCACTTGACCCCCATTGCCTAGCCCTTACCACTCTTCTGCCTTGGAGCCAATATACAGTATTGATTCTAAGATGGAAGGTAAGGGTTTAAAAAAAAAAGTAAGAGAGAGAAATCAATAGATATCATACACACACACACACACACACACACACACACATACAAACAATAGAAAAGAAAGTCAATGGAGCATTAAAAAAAAAAACAATACAAGGAGAGCGAAGTGGTTCAGTGGACAGAGTGCCAGGCCTGGAGATGGGAGGACTTGGATTCAAATCTAGCCTCAGATACTTCCTAGCTGGGTAAGTCACTTAATTCCAATTGCCTAGCCCATATTCCTCTTCTGCCTTGGAACTGATATTTAGTATAAAGACAGAAGGTAGAGGTTTAAAGAGAACAACAAACAATATGCAGAAGATAATATAAGGAATTTTAGGAGATAATGACAAATAAGGAAAGTAAAATGAACATGTTGAGTTCAGTTTATATATACCAATTTAAAAAACAACCTCTAAGTAGTGAAAATTCACATTTTCATGTTCAATCTTCTTTCTGTCCCCCTCCTCCCATTTTTGTTAATGTCTTTTAAAAATAACCAAACTTTCCTCTTGACTTGTGCTTTGGAATTGAAGGTAATAAAAAAAGATAGTAGAGCTCATGAGCCAGTATATTTGTTGTATAAGGGATAGACTGAATAAGGTTTATTGCCTAGCAATGGGGGTAGGGGGGCTCAGAAAAATGTTGATTAAGCTAGATAATTGCAATACTCTTATTTGGTGTAAAGCTTTTCATATAGGTGACAAAGTCCTGATAAGGAATCTTGATATGCATGGAATACACAAAATGGCAGCTTGCTGGAAGCTGTGTCCCGCCATGTTGCATTCTGAGAGACTGGGAAACTTTCTGGTTTCCAAGCAATCCCCAGATAGTGCTCAGGGCTATACAAAGCTGATGATCCAGAACCATCTGTTATTTACTGGAGATTAGTATCAAACTTCCTGATAAGCTTTCAGACAGTAATAATGGAGAGTCGGTTAAATGGATTCTTAGAAAAAGGATCCATCTGCCTCTTGCTAAACTACTAACACAGCACGTGAGTAAACTAGAAGTTTTTTACATAAATAAAATTACAAATTTCTTATATGGTTAGCTTATTTTTCTTCATATCTATAATATAATAATATCAAATATAAATACATATAATCTGTAATATAATAATAAATCCCACCCACAAGTGTCCCAATCCTTCTTAACCCTCCCTGCATCACAGAAGGTATTTTCCAGGAGACCAACATGTTCTTACCTATTAAGTCTTTCATTTTAGTTCGCTCTTTGGAGGGAACAGCACAATTTATTCTTCAATATTAATCCTGCAGTGATGTGTGCTGTTGTTTTGGTTCTATTCACCTCACTCTTCATTAGCTCATGTAGTTTGTTCCAAGTTTAAAAAAAAAACCAGCCTGCTCATCATTTCTTAAGGCACAGTAGTATTCCATCAAAATCATATGCCATGATTTGTTTGGCCATTCCCCAACTGATGAACATCCCTTCAGTTTCCAATTCTTTGCTACCACAAAGAGAGCTGCTCTAAATATTTTGGAACATAGGGGTTCTTGTCCTCTTTCCCTTGGGAATCTCCTTGGGAATCCCTTGATATCCTTGGGAAACAGGCCTAGCAATGGTATTGTGGGATTTAAGGGTATACATAGTTTTGTAACTCTCTGGGTATAATTCCAAATTATTCTCTACAATGGTTGGATCAGCTCCACCAAAAGTGTATATTAATGTCTCCATTTTTCCACATCCCTTCAAACATTTGTCATTTTGCCCTTTTAATTATTTTAGCCAGGCTGATAGATGTGAGGCAATATCTCATGTTGTTTTGTTTGGGATTTCTGCACTTCTGTAATCAGTAGTGATTTGGAGCATTTTTTCATATACTTGTCTTTGATTTCTTCATCTGAAAATTGTTCATATCTTTTGCTCATTTATCAGTTGGGGGATAGCTCTTATTCTTATGAATTTGGTAAAGTTCTCTATAGATTTTAGATCTAAGAAGCTGTCTATAAAATTCCCCTTCCCCTCAATTTTCTGCTTCCCTTCTAATCTTGGCAACCTTTTTTTATTTGTACAAAACCTTTTCAATTTAATGTACTCAGAATTATCCATTTTACATTTCACAATGCTCTTCATCTCTTGATGACTCACAAATTCCTCTTATTCATACATTTGATAATGTCCCCTATTTTTCTAATTTACTTATCTTATCTCTTTTAATGCCTAGATCATGAATCTGTTTTGATCTTATCATAGTGAATGATATAAGATATTAGTCTATACCTAGTTTCTGCCAAACTAGCTATGAGTAGTAGTTCCAACAATTTTGGCCAAATACTGATTTCTTGTCCCAAAAACCTGGACCTATGATTTTGTCAAGTACCAGATTATAGTCATCTTTTACTGCTATTTGTTGTATGCCTGTTCTATTCCATTGGTCTCTCTTTCTATTTCTTATTCAGTACCAGATAGTTTTGATAATTATTGCTTAATAATTCAATTTAATATCTGTTACTGCTAGATGTCATTCCTTTACATTTTTTTTCATTAATTCTTTTGATATTTTTGATACTTTGTTCTTCCAAATGAATTTTTAAATTTTTTTCTAACTCAATAAAAATTTTTTTGGTAATTGAATTGAGAGGGTATTGAATAAATAGATTAGATAGGATTGACATTTTAATTATATTGACTCTATCCATCCATGAACAATTAATTATTACTGTTGAAGACACTATCATTCTTCTAGTTCCCCAGACTTGCAACCTCAGGGTAATTTTTGACTTCTCACTTACACTTTCTTTGGCTATCCAATCTACTGTTAAGTCTTTTTGGTTTTTTTTGCCTTCACTTCTCTCCATTCACACAGCCATCATCCTAGTATAGCCCCTTGCCTAGACTATTATAACAACTTCTAATTGGTCTTCCTGCCTCCGGTAAAATTCTACCCCACTCTCATCCATTTTCCACTCAGCTGCCAAATTGCTTTTCTATCAGCTCAGGTCTAACCAAATCTGGCACTCAATAAAATCCAGTGGCTCCCTATTACTTTCAGGATCAAATATAAAGACTTTTTGTTTGGTGTTTAAAACCCATCACAACCTGACTCCTTCCTACATTTCCAGTCTTACTACATTTTCCTCAGTGAAACCCAACATTCTATTGGACTTCATGCCTTTTCACTAGCTTTCCCTCATGCTTAGAGTGCTCCCAGGCCTCATTTCCACATCTTACTTAGCTTTCTTCTTCAAGAGACCTTTCCTGGCTTCCCTTTTGCCCTCTTCCCTCTGAGATTACCTTCTACCTACTCTGTATATATGTTGTATTACATAATTATTGATGTGTCCATTGAATTAAAATGAGGGTTTCTTGAGGACAGGAATGACATTTTTGCCTTTCTTTTGAATCCTTAGAATTAATTAGGGCCTGGCATGTAATAAATGCTTAAAAATACTTGTTAACTGATTATCTTGGTAGATGGTCAGCAATTCAGTTTTACAATAATAATTTGTCAAATATTTATTAAGTGTCTGCTTCATTTAATATTCGATGTTGGACAATGAAGAAGATACAAAATTTAGATATAACACAGAACTTGCCTTCACTCAGATCACACAACAAATATAGTTAAGTCTAATATAAAGACATTCATTACAAGGGTGCAAAGTATTATCCTATGGGCAGATTGGGGCATGGGGCTGGAGGAAGGTCAAGGAAAGGCTTAACAAAAATTTTTTAAATCCTTCTTAGTATCCATTTTAAGAGAGAAAAGCAGCAAAGGCTGGGCAATTAGGATTAAGTGACTTGCTCAGATATCTTTTTGAAATGGAGAGTGCATGGAACAAAGGCATCTCTCCCCCTCTAGGGTCTCTCCTTCTCTTGGTTAGCTCTTTCCAACTTCCACCCATGATGGCATGTGGTGTCAGGCCTCTCCTAGCTACAATCTGCTCTCAGAGAGTCTTGGGGGTAACTCTGGTATAGAGTACACACTCAATACTTACTAGTGGAGCTCCTGAACCCCTACTGGTGTGCTTACCATTTAAACAAATCAGCCAAGAAAACACCACTAATCCTTAGTCATGAAACATTTGCCCATAAACGTAGGTTATAATCAGTCTTACTTTTTTGTCTTAGTCTATTAAAGGAAAGTGGGCACAAAATATTGGAGACCTAATAGGAAAACATTTAAGAAAGGAAACTCCTCTATTTGGGATAACTCACAACTCCAGATTATAGACCCAGATGTTCTTCCTCTCTTTATATAATCTGTACCACACATCTTCTGCTATGTGGGGCCTCTCATCTTCTGGGCGTCTCTCTTCCCTTGCTGGTTGAAATCACTTCTTTGCCTGCTGCTATTTTTTGGCCAGGATAGCAATGTTAAGCTCTTTCAGTGAAATCAGAGACCTCAGAATTGGTGTTTACAAAATTTTACGGAAGTGCTCCTTTGACTGGGCCCTGCGGAAGTGTTGGCACTCTCAGCAAAACAATTCACCCAAGTCTGGAATCCACAGAGCTATTCAGGTCTGTTCACTAGGTTCTAAGGCTTTTTTTCTCCCTCTCAGGCCAGAATTGGTAGTAAACAGCAAGCCAGACAAGCCTCCAAGGGATTTCCATCTTTCAAGTTGTAGGTGACAGTTAAGGCTATGGCTGCCTAGTCTTTTCTTTTCCCAGACAGCTCTCTAAACATTGGGGGTTTCTTCTTTCTTTCAGTTAGCTCTTTCAGCAGAGGTTTCTTCCACTTAGACCAGCTCCTAGTAGCAGTCACACAACTTGTCTTTCTCCTTCCAGATGGTCTCAGGTCATAACAGCTGCTTTTTTCTTTTCTCTTTCTTTTGTTTCAAGTAGCTCACTTCTCTCTTCACCCAGCTACTGTTTCTCCTTTACTCTCAGCTTCTTTGGTGGGACTGACCTAGATTCTAGGATCACTGACTCCAATTTCTCACTCAGTTGCTGGATCCTGCCTCAAACAAGATCTTCTTGTGAGGTGACTCACATCTACCTCAGTTTGAGAAGCCAAAATCTACATTTCCATCATGTAAACCTTAGATAGACAATGTATACTTTTCCCATAATTGTAAAAAAAAATTTCTAGTTTTCAGGGTTTCCCTGCTATAACCTTTAAAAGTCACATGTAAATTGAGATGCTAAGAAACAAGACACTTTGGTCGACTTTGCCATTAATAAATCCTTTTTCTCTAAGGAGCTACTTTCACTCAGCTCCTTTCAAAATGAAGTGCTTTTCCCCCAAGTACTTTTCTTTGGAGGAGAATTATATAGCCATAGAGTAAACAAATGTATATCATATTACCCAATCTTGCATATAAATGTACAGCAAAAATAGAATTACTAAAATATGTAAGCAATATATGATGATTACATAATAGCATGTATATCAATATTTTATAAATAGAGATTTATAGAGATAAATATAAATATAAATATAAAAAAATTTTATAAATAGAGAAATACATTCTAATAGCCAGAATTATGAAGAATACAAAATTTAAGCAAAAAAAAGTTCTGAACATACACATGCTATAAATATTCTCTTAAAGAATTATATTCTTTACATTATATGTAAATCTAATCACTGGATTAAGAGTCATAACACTCTTATTTTGACTTCCAAAATTTCTAATTTTTCTAATTTTATATTTAATTTATATAATTATTTAATAATAATTATAAATTTATAATTTAATTTTATTTAATAATGATTAATTATTAGTTTTATGTAATGGTAACTGAGCTCACAGATGGCTCAGGTTGATTACAGTCTCCTATGGGTGAACTCATTATTTACCTACAGCTGGGGTATTAGGGTAAAATAAAGATGCTTCTGGATTTAATGCTACCTTATCAGCTGACCTGGGGTAGAAAAGTGGCATAGTGGATAGACTACTAGGCCTAAAGTCAGGAAGACATCATCTACCTCATACACTTATTAGGTAGGTGACCCTGGATAAAGCATTTAACCCTATTTGCCTTGTTTTCCACATCTGTAAAATGAGCTGGGGAAGGAAATGGGAAATGAATAATTCTGAATACATGAAATTGAAATGTTTTTGTACAAATAAAACAAAGGTTGACAAGATCAAAGGGAAAGCAGAAAATTAGGGGAATAAATTTTATAGATAGCCTCTGGAATAGAGATCATTTATATCTCAACTCTATAGAGAATGTTATAAAATTTATAAGAAGAGCCAATCCCCAATTGTTAAATGGGCAAAAGATATGAATAAATGATTTTCAGATAAAGAAATTAAAGGCATATGTAGGTATAAAAAATGTGCCAAATCATTATTGATTAGAGAAATGCAAACCAAAACAACTCTTTAGATATAACTTGCATTCATCAGACTAGCTAAAAGGACAAAAGGGCAAAATGATAAATGTTGTAGGGGATGTGGATAAACGGAGACACGAATACACTCTTGGTCCAGGCAGCAATACCACTGTTGGGTCTGTTTCTCAAGGAGATTAAGGAAAGAAAACGAGAACTCCTGTGTTCTAAAATATTTATAGCAGCTCTCTTTGTGGCATCAAAGGATTGGAAATTGAGAAGATGCCCATTAATTGGGGAATAGCTAAACAAATCACAGTATGTAACTTTAATGGAATATACTGCACTATACTGATTTTTTTAAAAACTTGGAAGAATTACATTAGATACACAGGATAATGAAATGAGTAGAACCAAGATAACAGTATACAGAGACACAGGATAATATTGGAAGAATAAACTGTGAGTTTTACCTCCAGTAAGTGAAGAGAAAAGAGAAACATGGAAGACTAAATTTATATGTACATGTTGATCTTCTGTGATATGAGGATGATAGGGAGGAGTTGGGATCCTTGTGGACAGCATTTATTATGTAGATATGAAGAAAAGTAAACTAAACATATGAGATTTGTAATTTCATTTGTGTATTCTTTTCTTTTTCCTTTGTATATGAAAATGCTTGTTTGGTTTGATTTTTGTAAATGTTGAGGGAAAAATGAAAAAATAAAAATAAAAACAGTAATAGGAAAAGGGCAGTTAAAATAGAGTGCCAGACTTGGAGTTAAGAGGACCAAGGTTCAAATCTGATCTCAGATACTTCCTATCTGTGTGAACATGAGCAAGTTGCTTATGTGGTATCAGTTTTTAAAAAGAAGGTAAGGGTTAAAAAAAAAAAAGATGGAGGGAGAGAGAGAATAGCATCACCAAAGCCTAGAGAAGAAAAAATATCTAGGAGGAGATGGTAATCAACAGTGTCAATGACTACACATAGACCAAGAAGGATGATGATCTAGAAAAGATCAATAGATTTGGCCCTAATCTATTGATCTTTTCTAGATCATCATCCTTCTTGGTCTATGTGTAGTCATTGACACTGTTGATTACCATCTCCTCCTAGATATTTTTTCTTCTCTAGGCTTTGGTGATGCTATTCAGTGGAATGATGAGGTTGGAAACTGGACTGCAGAGGATTTATTTATTTATTTATTTATTTTTGCAGAGGATTTAAAAGCAAGTAAGAGAAGAGGAAGCAGAGATACTTGAGTGTACAGAGAAGAGGAAGCAGAGATACTTGAGTGTACAAGGCTTTCTCAAAGAGTTAAACCAAGAAAAGGAGGAGAGATTCAGATGAAGTAACCTTGCTGGGTGCTATACAGGAAACAAAGATGAGTAAGAACTGCCCTCTTTGAGTTCACAATCTGGTAGAGGAAACAGGATGTGGACACATATAGTGGTGTTACTTGACTGAGTATGTTGTTTATACTGATCTGTGAACATGTTATCCACTCCAGTCAAATATACAGCTGTTTTTTTAAAAAGACAAAAAGTGTTTCCTAGTTGTCTTTGAATTCCTAGCACCAAGTACAAGAGCCTGGCACCTACTACATACTATAGAAATGCTTGTTGAATTGGGTAGTCCAATTGAGAGTTGTTGGGGGCTTAGACTATGGTTGGAGGTCTCCAGTTTCTCATCTGTAAAATGAAAGCATTGGTAGAAAAACAATGTAAGTGGAAAGAACAACATTAGCAAAAAAATTTTTAAATGAACTGGTGTAATGGTTCAATGGGAATATGATTGGGAATGTTGACTTTAAAATGATCACCCCAGCGCAAATATTAATAATATGAAAATAGGTCTTGATCAATGACACATGTAAAACCCAGTGAAATTGCAAGTTGGCTATGGGAAGGGAGGAGAGGGAAAAGGGGAGGGAAAGAACATGAATCATGGAACCATGGAAAAATATTCTAAATCAATTAATTAATTAAATCTCTAAAAAAATAAATAAAGATTAAACTATATTTTTAAAAAGTGAACTGGTATAATTATGACTAGACTGGTTTCAAAGCAGGAGGTTCTTTTTAGAGATGAGGCTATGACTGGAATACTGTAAGTATACACACATACACATATATATGTATAGGTATACATGTAAGTAAGTATGTGTACATCTATGTGTGTGGGCAGCCAGATATTTTTGCTGACCTGCTTTTTCCCCCCTTTCTTTTTTATTCTTTGTTACAGGCTCACTGGGCAGGAGAGGGTAGAGGGAAATACTTAAAAATGAAGATGATATCGAAACTATGTGGCCTAGTGGATAGTGCTGGGCCTGGAGTCAGGAAGACGAGTTCAAACCCGACTTCAGCCACTTACTAGCTTTATGATCCTGGGTGAGTCACTTAATCCTGTTTACCTCAGTTTCCTCCTCCGTCAAATGAGCTACAGAAGGAAATGGCAAACCACTCCAGGATTGTTGCCAAAAAAACCCCCAAATGGGATCATGAAGAGTTGGAAACAACTGAAATGCCTGGGCAATAACAAGATCCTTTCCAGCTCTAAATTCTTTCACCCAAGTAAGGTCATGCAAGAATTTTTGTACCTGTTTGAGGCAGAAATGACTTGCCCAGCACTGCACCAAGCTGCTATTCAGAGATACCTTCTGGGTAGCACAGTGAATAGCATGTCAGGTCTGGAGCTGGAAGGAATGATTGCCTAGTTCTTGCTGCTCTTCTGTCTTAGGTTTGTATTAAGATAAAAGTAAGAGTTTGTTGTTGTTGTTTTTAATAAAAACCCTTACCTTCTGTGTATTGGCTCCAAGGCAGAAAAGCAGTAAGGGCTAGGCAAAGGAGGTCAAGTGACTTGCCCAGGGTCACAAAGCTGGGAAGATCTGAGGCCACATTTGAACCTAGGACCTCCCCTCTCTAGGCCTGGCTCTCAATCCACTGAGCTACCCAGCTGCCCCCTGATTGAAGTTTAAATGCCAAAACAAACAAACAAAAACCCCCAACACAACCACTGCAAACAACATAGAATAGATAAAGGTAATACTGCAGAGATTATCAGAAACCACAGATGGCATTGCAAAAACAGATTAATTTTTTAATGTTTATCAATTAAACATTAAAAAAATAATTAATCAAGTTCTTTTTTTTATTGGAGAAGGGGATGTAAAAGGAGAAAAGGCTTAAACCTAGGGGAAGGGAAAAGCTTGGACCTATCCTCCCAGAATCATGGGTTAAGATTCCCTATCTAATGACTGTCATAACTAGCTTTCCCTAATATGGATCTAGAGGGTTTGCTCCTCAAATCAGGCAGATTTCTTTTTTTGTTATCCCTAGAATTTCCACTCAGAAATCTTCCCCACCACTCTGACCCCTGTGATTTCTTAGGCTGCCAGGTGGGTGACAAAGGGCTGAAATGGCATTCAGAAATGAAGCCTGGGCTCTCATCCTGCCTCCTCCACACCAGCTTCAATTCTATCTGCTGCTCTCCTCGGCATTCCTTCCACCCCCTCTTTCCTGTTGAATTCCTGTACAGCCTTCCAGGTCCCAGAGAGCCAGCTTAAATGCCACCCCCTCCCAGAACTCAATTCAACACTTATTTTTCAAGGCTCCTACCACTTGCTAGGCTTTACTAGACCAAGAAGGGCCTCATGGAGTAGTCACACTGATTCTCTGCACATATTATCCATCTGGCACTGATCTATCATTCAAGGACAGAAGTGGCTTCTAGCAGCTACTGACTGTACAAGGCCGAGGAAAGGGACAAAAAAATGAAACACTTCTAAGTGTCTTTCTTATTATAGAAATGCTCTTACCTAGGCATTTTATTTCTCTCTGCATCTTGCATTGTGTCTTGCATTCAGTAGCTGCAACATAAATGCTTTTTGAATGAACGAATAATGAATGAATAAAATGTAACACTGACTGTCTTAGGGAGTTTTCTGCTAGCTGCTGGGGATACAAAGTTAAAAAAAAGAAAATATTATTGTTCTCCATTCATGGCCAAGGGACCCAAAAGAGGTGAAATGACTCACCCAGTGCCACACAGCAAATGTTACAAGATTCAAACTCAAATCTACTACCTAGAACCAGTGCTCATGTAGATGTATATATGCACACATATGTATGTTTTCCATATTTAACTACTTAATTCAGATCAACTTTCAAATTTTTCTTCTATACTTCTAAGTTTTAAAAAATTATAGATTAAAAGTAAAAATTTTCATTATTATTTTTAAAGTTTAAAATTATTATTTGTTTGTTTATTACTTTAAAACTCCCATGTAATTTCCTCCCTCCCTCCCTTCTTCTTCTTTCTGTACTAGAGAAGGTATCACTTGACAAAAAGATATAATGTATATATAAAACTATGTCTTACTTATTTCTACTTATCAGTTCTTTCTCTGGAGGAGGGCAGACACAAGTCAAACATTCTTTCAATAGCTATATATAAAATTCTTTGTTCTGCTCATTTCATAACTTCATGAAGGTCTTTCCTCGTTCTTAAAAAATTAACCCGTTCAGGAGAGGGGATAGAGAGCCAGATCTAGAGACTGGAGGTCTTGGGTTAAAATTCGACCTCAGACACTTCCTAGCTATCATGAGCAAGTCTCTTGACCTCAATTGCTTAGCCATTACCACTCTTCAGCCTTGGGATTGAGACTTCATATTGATTCTAAGACCGAAGATTTTTTATTTTAAAAAACTCTTAGCGTACTTTTTATCTCTTATGGTACACTAGTATTCCATCAGTCAAATGCATAATTTATTTAGTCATTTCTAGTTTCAATCATTCTTAAAAAAAAATTATAATGTGTTTCAATCCTGGTTTCAAGAAATTTTTTTTCAGTAAATTTAGAAATTGTCCCTATTGTCAAATAGATAGGTAACAGTATACACATCACTATATTCCTTTACGTGAACAAATTCTTCAGGATATGCACATGTGCATATATACACATACTATCACTATATGTTTATGCAAATATATGCACACAGAGGATGTCCCAAAAGCCTCAGTGCAGCTTTAAACTTTAATTATCTCTGTCGATAAAACACTTTCTCCCTAGCCCTAGGGGATGGAAACGGACAAGTCTGCTTCAGGCCACGGGACAAATCCCAGGGTTTTGCCCCCATTCTTATTCAGCTGGGAGCGAGTGGGCCTGGGAGTCTTCTCGGCTTTCTATTCTCCCTGCTAATGGGCCATTCCTTCCTTTGTGCGGACCAGCTGGGCCCGAACTCCAGAAAATGAAAGAGCTGACTAGGAGACTGGGGGTGGGGAGAGACGGGCCTCCGGGCCCCATCTGTAAAATGGGGATGATAATACTCTCTCCGCAGGCCTCATTCATTCTTCAAAAACCCTTTGGAAAGCAACCAGTACATCCAGAGCGCTGTGCCAAGCTCTGGAAAAAGTGCGGCCTTGGACTGAGAAATACCAAGGCCGGCTGGGAGGCCAATACACGAGCCGGCGAGAGCGCGCCTTCATTGAACGCACATAAAAGACCATCCCCTGAAGGTCTGGGATGGAAGACAAAGGGCTAAAGGCGGTCGGGGGGAAGTTGTTATAGTCCTATAGTCCGGAGGAATTGAGGAGGAGGTGGCTTTGAATTGGGCATTATTTAAGGGACGGATTGGAATTCAAGTGGCAAAGTGGGGGTGGGTGGGGAGGGCTTTCGGGGATGGGGCTATTGTTAAAGGCACCACTCATCCCCGGTTCTCCAGCCTTCTCCTATTGGCTGGAGACTAGGCTCCCCTTCCCCGCTCCCCCGCCTCCGCGCCTGGAATGGACTCCTCCTCACGCGAATCTTTCCGTTGCTGACGTTTCTCCAGAAGCTCCTCACCGTCTTTCCAGACTCCCGTCGAAAGTAAGCTTCTCATCTCCAAATTCTTCTTAGGACTTTCCCCACCTATGATAATTGTCTGCATATAGTGGGCACTTTATATGCCATAGTGTTATACAGTTGGCGCCAAATGTTTGCAGATGTGAATTGAATTAACTAGCTACCTAAATGTGAATGATGATGATGATGATTCCTGCCAGAGAACCTGCTCTGGGCCCATCACTGGGACCCAGAGGGTCTTGGCCATTATTATTCCAATTCCACCGGCTGTGGTGGCAAAAAAGAAGGCCCTTCTTGGGCAGGCCAGAGGTCAGCTCCTTGTTTAGGCAAGTTTTCCATTGCCCTTTAGCTATGCCCCTTCAACCCACTGCTTGGAAAGCTGAGTCTGCAAATCCTTGGATTCTTAGAAATTTGGGACTGGACTTTGCCTTGAGCTCGGATGGCCTAAATTTAAATGGACAAGTTACTTAACTTCTTTTAGGGCTTTTAGGGCTGGGGGGAAATATCCAGTTTCCTCCTCCATTAAATAAATCTGAACTAGTGGTTCATCTTGAAAGTGTTTTCGAGCTTTAACATTATATATCCTAAGGTCCCTTTCTGGGACTGGTTTGATTATAAGTTATATTCTCCAAGGAACTTGCTCTGACTTTAGGATTCTGAGTTATAGGAGAGAGAGAATATAGAATTGAGATTAAAATTAAATTGATTTGAAAAGATTTTATGTTCTATAGCCCAAGATCCTTTCCAGGCCAATTTTTATATTCTAAGGACCCTTCCAACTATGACAGAAGTGAATGTGTCCAACCCTCTCCCTTTATTGACAAGAAAAGTGTGATGTCTTAGCCAAGTGGACTTGTCTTGGGCTGGGCTGCCATAGTCATCTCTTAGAATCACAAAATCAGTGGATAAAGAACCAGGCCTAAGTCAGGAGGACCTGTGTTCAAATATGACCTCAGATACTTTCTAGCTATGTGACTCTGGGCAAGTAACAACACCATTTGCCTACTGTCTTATAGTTGTTACTAAGACAGAAAGTAAGAAATTATTTATTTTTAATTTTTAAATTTAATTAAAAAAATTTTTTCCCATGGTTAGAAGATTCTTATTGTCTTCCTTCTTCCCTCCCCTCTCCCAGAGCTGACAAGCTATTTCACTGGGTTATACATATATTATCACTCAAAACCTATTTCCATATTATTCATTTTTGTAAAAAGAGTAATATTTAAAAACCAAAACCTCAAAACCTATACCCATATAAACAAGTGATAAATCATGTTTTTCTTCTGTGTTTCTACTCCCACAGTTCTTCCTCTTGATGTTCATAGTGTTCTTTTCTCACAAGTCCCTCAGAATTGTCCTGGATCATTGCATTGCTTAAGTAGCAAAGTCTGTCACATTTGATTGTCCCACAATATTGCTGTTACTGTGTACAATGTTTGCCTGGTTCTGCACATTTTACTCTGCATCAATTCGTGTAAGTCATTCCAGTTTTTATAGAAATAGAAAGTAAGAGTTTTAAACAAACACAAAAAAGAACCACAAAATCATCGAACTGGAAGGGACCTCAGGGTCATCCAGTCTAGTCCCAATCTAAGGCAATAAGTCTGTTCCACAAATTCTCTGACCCTGGGTCCTCTAGTCTTTTCTTGGACACTGAGTAACAAGGAGTTTGCTATCTATCTAATCAAACCATTCCATAGCTGGACAGTTCTGTTAGGAGATTTTTCTTGCTATAGTGTGGGTAGGTAATGCTGTCACTAAAAACCCAAGAAGATGGCTATCAGGCCTTAAAATATCAGAGCTGGACACATGGAGCTCATAAGTCACTAGTCCAAACTCTCCTGCAGCCTGAGTATTCCTGAAAGGAGAAGTGTCAGACATGCCTCCAATACTCCAGAATGGTATCTAAAGCAGCTTAAAATGGAATTGAGAAATATTTTAACAAAATAAAAATCCAATAAAACCTAGATAACATTATATTTAAAACAAAGTCAGTATGTAGTGGCAGGAATCTTTATGTGTGGATTAGTGGTCCCTTTTCTATTTTGAGTTTGACACGGCCTTAAAGTATCCCTGATTAGGGAGGAGGAATAGGGGTGTCAGCCCATCTCTACTTAGACATCACAGGGCATGGAAGCTCATTATTACCTTGTGAGGCATCCCATTGTTGACTGAGATGCAGAATTGTATAGTATAAAGAATGCTGCATTTGTAGTCAGAAGACCCAGATTCTAATACCGTGCCACTGCCTGTGTAACCTTGGTCAAGTCTCTTAACCTTTCAAGTCTGTTTTCTCATCAGATATGGGGGTGGATAGGTAGATTCCGGGATCTTTAAGGTTCTTTCCATCTCTAAATCCTATGATCCTAGCTTTGATCACTAGGAAATTATTTTTGCTTTCTTCTTTAGACACGGGTCTCACCATGCCACTCTACTGCTTAAAAATATTCAGAGGTTTTCTATTGCCTTTGGACAAAATGCTAACTCTTTAGTTCAGTATTTAAGGCCCTTGATTATCTAGCCTCAACATTATTTCACCTTACCCTTTTACAAGCCCTTTGTTGTTGCCTCACTGGCTGTTTCCTGATCTTGTCTTCTCTTATTCCTGAGCATGTGTATCCTGTTCTCTATCCCTGTCTTCTACATCATCCCTGCTTGTTGAAATCCTTCTATTATGTCTTGAGTTCAAGTACCCTTTCTTTCATGAAGTACTCCTGATCTCTTCACCATCCCCAACAATTGAAGTCATTTCTTGCCCTTTACATCTTCTGAAAACCTTATGGATACCCTTCCTTTCTACATCCTACTCATCTACATATGTAACCTGGGGTTCAAGTCTGGGTATTTGCATAAGACTCTCTGCTTTGTGGAGAGAATGGTGAGGGTAGAATTGGAGAGAACTTGGAAGAGGAGAATTCTGGCTATCTGGAAAGAGATCCTTAGAATGAAAGAAGACATCAGGAAGAAGCTGACATGTAAAAGAATCAGCACCTCAACAGATCTCTGATTTCTAGGTTGCTGTACTAGAGAATTCAGAAAATTTCCCTTTGGGTAAGATAGGGTATTCTCTTGGTGAATCAGAGATATTTATCTGACTTAACAGTGGGAAAGTTCATTCATCCTGTATATTACCTGGTATATCCTGAACTGTATAACTTCTTTGATTTCTATTTGCTATAGGCTTGGATTTATTTACTATTTGGGTCTATTTGCTGATTGTGGTAGTCTTTGTGAAACTAGCATTTGATGAAAAGGAAGTCAAATCTTTGGAAGATATAGCTTGAGATATCCCTTCCTCATTAAAGCTTAGAGATCAGGAGATAATTTGAATCCCAAATAATTTACCTCATACTAGAGAAGGAGAGAGAGATACAGGAAGAATAGCTGCCAAGATACCCAGGCATTCAAAGGAGACAAAACTCTGAGAAAATAACACATCTGTGGCCTCACATATCAACACAAAAAAGTAATCAACAAACAAGATGAACTCGTAATCTAAATACAAGGAAATAAGTTTGATTGCCTTCATACTGAGACTTGATGGGATGAGGCCCAAGACTAGAATTTGGTCCTAGATGAATTTCCTATAATAAAAAATAATCAGGATGAATAAAAGAGGGTAGGCCATGGCAAGATTATATATATTAAGAAAACATACTCATGTTAGTAAATCTAGGGACCAGAGATGAGAAACATAGTGGAGAACATTTGGGTGCAGATCAATGGAAACAGTGGTAGAAGCTAATTTTAACTGGAGAACAAGGTGGACTGCTTAGAAAGAAAGAGGAAATAAATGAGGAGCTTAAGAAACAAGTAAAAACCTGGCATAGAGACATGTGACTGATGAGTTCAGTCTGACATGATTTTGGTAGATTTCAGAGCATTAAAAGAAAACAGAACACTTTCAGGGTTGTGCTAGTAAATGTTTAATAACCAGCTCCCTCAGGGGAACAAAATATGTGTACAACACACTTTAAAATTTAATCTGCATTATAAATATTTTCTCCATCACTTTAAGTCTAGACAATCAACAAAGCAATAAATCAAGCCTGGATTTGTAGTATTTGTTGATTTTTGAGCTGTAAATGTTCACTCCAAAAATATAACAATTGGCTCTTGCATATGGTAGGAGCTGACTTCGGCAACTCCTAGTTTGGACTAAATTCTGTATTGGGAGTCAGCCCAGGAAAGATGGGATCTCTCAAGAATGATGCTCTATTATCACTTATTGCTTGTTTATATTGGTATGATTTAGGGTTTTGGTTTTAAAATATTGCTCTATTGCAAAAATGAATAATATGGAAATTGGTATTAAGTGATAATACATGTATAATCCAGTGGAATTGCTTGTCTGGGAGGGGGTATGGAAGAGAGGAGGGAAAGAAAATAAATCATGTAAATATGGAAAAATAAAAAAAATTTAAATGAAAAAAATGATAGGTCCTCATTTTGGGGGGAAGAATCAGGTCATTCATTAAAGGAAATTTTCCATTTCTAAAAAAAAAAAGAATGATGGTCTAATCGGAATAGAAAACAATACTAAGGGGAAAAAAGGGAGGTGGTCTCAAAAAACAAAGATAAACATACTGGGAATTAACCAAACAACTTAGATTTTAAAAAGACAAGTACAGGGCAGCTAAGTGGCTGGCTCTGGATTAAAGAAGTCCTGAGTTCAAGTCCAGCCTCACCTACTAACTATGTGATGCTGGGCAAGTCCTGTTTACCTCACTTTCCTCATCTGTAAAATGAGCTAGAGAAGGCAATAGTAAACCCCTCCAGTATTTCAGCCAAGAAAATGGGATCCCAGAGATTTGGACACAAGTAATCAACTAAACAACAAGAATTATTATCCTGGGATACTTAGGTGGTTTGGTGGAGATGAGTCAGGCCTGGAGATGGGACCTGGATTCAAATCTGGCCTCAGACACTTCCTAGCTGGGTGACCCTGGGAAAGTCACTTAACCCCAGTTGCCTACCCTTACCACTCTTCTGACTTGGAACCAATACTTAGTATCAAGTCTAAGATGGAAAGTAAGGGTTTAAAAAAAGAGAAGTTCAGAAGATGGAAGGGCAAATAACAGGATGAATAAAAAAACATCCTGTAAGAATGGCATCAGGAGTGGGTTGCATAACCTGAGAACCCAGAACTCCAGGCCTCTGCCTTGATATCTTATTGGGATAGTTGGTCAGATTCATAAGGACCAAGTGGGAAGGGGACTTAGGGACACCAGCAGACTCTGGCCTCTCCCCCCAATCAGTCACAAGGGGGCTGTGATTAGAAGAGTTGCTAACCTTATACACATGGATTAAATCAAGTTTTCTACATTGATCATGATCAAGAGAGCATTATATTCTTCACCTAAATGAAGCTGACTAAACTAGTTATTGGGGATATAGAAATGGTACATAGACAGGTTAATTCATGCTCAAACATGAAGAATCATTTGTCAGCTAGGTTCTAGCTAGCTGTAGGCCAGTTCTCACAAGTTCCAGATCTCCATACTACAAAGCAATAATCCTCAAAACAGTTTGGTACTGGTTAAGAAATTTAGGGGATCAAATTAAGTGTGCAATATGCAGAAACAAATGAGCCTTGTGTTTGACAAACCCTAAGATCCCAACTCTTGGGGTAAAAAACAAAACAAAACATTTTTTATAAAAATGACTGGGAAGATTGGAAAGTACCCACTCGCTAGGTATACCCTGTACCACCCTACCCCCTTACCTCATACAGGGGAGGGAAGAAGGGCTCCCATTGGGTTGCTGGGCGGAGGAGAGTGAAGTGAGGAATGTTCTCAGCAAGTGTAGAGCCAGGGAGGGGAGTGGCCCAAGAGCTCTGCTCCCCTCCAGCTCTGCAGCCACTGACCTTACCCTCTGTGTGCTCCCATTGGCTGCTGGGCAGAGAGGCAGGGGATGTGAAAAAATGTCATGAGGTTCTGTGAAAAGGGGGAGGGGAGCAGCTCCACCCAAGTCCCTCTGCCTTTCTAGTAATAAATTCTGGGTAGGGAGGGGCATCCGTGTGTCCACAGAGCTCTGCATGCCATCTTTGGCATCCATGCCACAGGTTTGCCATCACTACTCTATACCAAGATAATCCCCAAATAGGAATTTGACTTAGATATAAAAACTTTGTCTTGGATTAAAAAAAAAACAGATACAAAGAGGTAGAAGGAAATTAATTATCTTTTAGATGCATGAACAGGGAAAGAGTTCATGATTGAAAAACAAAGGATAGAGAAGATCAAAGATCAAATGGACTATTTTGATTACATATAATTTTAAAAGGTTTTGCATAAACAAGTTTGGCATAGTTAAAATTAACAGGGAAGCAGGCAAATTACTATATCTATATCATATTTTTTATGATTAACATCTCATTCTCAAGATTCAAATTTATTTTAAATTCAAATTTATGAGAGTAAAGAAAAAAACTATCTCAAACTAGAGGGAGAGATTCTGAGAGTCTGTATGTAAGAGATTGGAGCTAGCATGGCATTACAGCACATTAGGAGTGAAGGGAGGACTGAACTATGGAAGGCAAAGGAGAATTGAAGAAGCTAATGGGCTCTAAAAGCCTTATAAGAGTAAGCTGAGGGAAGTCCCAAGGAAAGGTTAGCTCTTTCCTTGGTTTCCCCTTTGGATGCCTATCAATCCACAGCTGTTTTACTCTATTATTCCATTACCCAAATGTTTCCAGGAAACGGAATTTCTCCTTAACTACATAGAGACCAAGAGACTTTTCTCTGCAAAGGTGTCAAAAATTTTCCTCACTAGGGATTCAGAGTGATTGGGACTGAATTCTGAGATTTTTATTTTTTTGCCATAGGCTCTCCAAGTTTTCCCAGAAGTTCTTGTTAAATAATCTTTCTTCCAGTAATTTGTGTACTTAGGTTTATCAGATGCTATATTTCTGTTTTCTTGCTTCTAGGTATGTTCCTCCAAACATCTTCTCTACATTTTATCCAGAAATAAGTAGTTTTGGTGATTGCTACTTTTTAATATGTTTTGAGACCCTTTTCATTGTTTTTGTCCTATTATTAAAGTTTCAGACTTTCTATTCCTTCAAATACATTAAAACAAAACAAAACACTTTAACTTCTGTTTTATAATCAATACTTTGTATTGGTTCCAAGGCAGAAAAGCAGTAAGAGCTAGGCAAAAGGGGTTAAGTGACTTGCCCAGGGTCAGATAAATAGAAATGTCTGAATCCAGGTTTGAATTCAGAACCTCCAGTCTCTAGACTGGACTCTCAATCCACTGAGCTATCTAGTTGCCCACTAAATACATTTTTTGTAACTGTTTTATCGATCTCTAAAAGTTAACCCCTTGATTATTTGATTAGCATAGCACTAAATATGTAAATTAATTTAGGAAATTTTCACTTTTAGGTCTATGGATATATATCCATGCCCCACGCCTCAGTCTCTAGAGTGAAAATCTGCATTTCCTCCAATGTTACCACTAGTGACTGGAGAATAGTTCTATTTAACCAATTAACATCAATTAGTTTTTATTGTTGGGTTCTTTTTTTTATTATTGTTTTGTTTTGTTTAAAGATCCTATCTCACCTAGGCTAGAAGTACAGAGGTTACTCATGGCTCTGGTACAGAAACTTCAAAGCATTCCCTTTCTGACTTGGGTCAAATCATCTTCCTTAGGCAACTCTGTGGCCCTGTGTTCCCAGGGGCTTACCATCTAAATGCCAGATCTAGTGCAGCCACCCAAATGGCTTAGCCCAGAACTCCAAACACAAGAGATCTACCAGCTTTAGCTTCCCTGGTAGCAGAGATTATAGATGTGGGACACCAAGCCTAGCTGATCAATTAGCTTTTACAAAAGATATTTATTTCAAAATTTTATCAAGGACAGAAAGAAATATAAGCTTACTTCTCCTCTGCCCCTTTACTCTGGAGGCATACTCTTCCCTTATACCATTTGGATCTCTGGTGAGAGTGGGTTCAGATTAAAAGCAGTTTCTCCATAGCATTGGTCCTACCGAGTTCATGTCCAAAGGTGGCATCATGTCAGAGTTGATTTCTTGTCTCAGCTAGGGCTGGGCCCTGAAGGTTATTTCTCATTCTTAGGGGCATAGATGCAAAGGTTGGCTGACATGCATTCAGTTCCCAGGCTCCTTTTGACTTCAGGTAGTTCTTGGTCCTCTGAACTTTAGAATGTTCATAAGGCCACAGACTAATCTCTTCACCTAAAATGAAAGAATAAATACCAAGCAGGCAAAGAACAAAGGCATTATCTTCTCTCTCTTCTCTTTTTCTTCCTTCCTTCCTTCCTTCCTTCCTTCCTTCCTTCCTTCCTTCCTTCCTTCCTTCCTTCCTTCCTTCCTTCCTTCCTTCCTTCCTTCCTTCCTTCCTTCCTTCCTTCCTTCCTTCCTCTCTGTCTCTTTCCTTCCTTCTGTCTTTCCCTCATCTTTGTCCTAGTAACAGCTCTTAAGACAGAAGGGCAAGTTAGGTAAACAGGGTTAAGTGACTTGCACAGGATCACACAGCTAGGAAGAAGTATCTGAGACTAGATTTGAATCCTACCCCAGCCAAGGCCTGGTAATCTATCCATTGAGCCACCTAGCTGTCCTAAGGCTTTACTTCTTACAGCATTGTGTTTCTTCTCTTAGCAGAACACTGATAGCAGGAAGATGACATGGACTGAAGAGAAGAGACTGAAACTGATCTCCCAGTGCCTTTGGAATGTACTACCCTTAATTCTGGCTACAGAGTCACAGCCAATTAAAGTCATTTCTACTCACCACATGGTCGGCAAGACAGAATCAGTTACAGAAGCAGGTTTCCCAGTCTCTTTTCCAAATAGGGAATTGTATCAGTGTCACTGTTCCTGGTCACAAGGATAGGGCTCAGGATTCAGTTCCCCATTACATATCTAGATGTATAACTCTTGACCTAAATGGCCAGTTGTGAGGGCTTCTCACCTCATTGGTGAAGATCACTGCTCTGTGCCTTTGTGAAAGATGGCCAGAGTTGGTAAAAATGGGAGAAAAGAGGGATCTGCTCACCATTTGACTTTCAGCATTGAGAAATAAAATGCAGCATTCCAACCTCCCTTCATGTCGATAAAGGGATATGTTGAACTTGCAACATAAAAATCAAGGATTTCCCTCTCTCTCACTTGAGCTGAGTTAATAGCATTTGCAATGAGAGAACTCCATTCAGTGTTGTCTGGTATAAATTCTCCTATGTATATTTTCTTTGATTTCTGTTTTGCTGCCAATTTGGAGAAAAGGGTTTATTTGCTATTTTGGGTTAATTATAGAACTGGCATCTGATGGGAAGGGGGTCAAATCTCAAATGTATTATGGAGATATAGAATTCCTTGTTAAGGGGGCAGCTAGGTGGCTCAGTGGATTGAGAGCCAGGCCTAGAGACAAGAGATCCTAGGTTTAAATCTGGCCTCAGACACTTCCCAGCTTGTGTGACCCTGGGCAAGTCACTTGACCCCCATTGCCTATTAAAAAAAAAAAAGGAATTCCTTGTTAAAAACCAGCAACCGGGGCAGCTAGGTGGTTCAGTGGATTGAGAGCCAGGCCCAGAGATAAGAGGTCTTGGGTTCAAATGTGGCCTTAGACACGTCCTATCTGTGTGATCCTGGGCAAGTCACTTAACCCCCATTGCCTAGTCCTTACTGCTCTCCTGCCTTGGAACCAATACACAGTATTGATTCTAAGATGGAAGGTAAGGGGATCAGGACTTTAACTTGAACCTAAAAAAATATATCCCCTAGACTAAAAATATTTAAGGAAGCAGATAGATATAACTCTAGCCCAATACCTCCTATCTCTGAGAAGAGCAAATTAGCTGAATTTCTGACCCCAAATTCTTGCTTCCTCTCCTGGAAGGAATCAAAGTCTACCCCTGAGAAAGGGGTGGGGGAGTGGGGAAGAAATGCTAGAAATGTCTATTCCGTCTCCCCACGGGTTGTATTAACACAGACTGATATGGATAAACCTAACTTGCAGGGCCCCAAACCAGAACTGTACCTCACATGATGCATGCCTCCCCTTAGGTATAAATTAATTTGGATAGTTTCATTGTTATCTCAGGTGGCTCTGACCCTGTCTCTAGAGGAAATGACTGAGCAGATGCCGCTGCAAAACTAGCAGCCATAGAAGGACCTGGATTAATTTTAACATTAATAACCACTGATAATTTAAATTTGTCACTTTCCTATAATGAAAAGGAAGTGGAAAAATGGAAACAAAAATTTAAAGCAAAACAGATTAATGGAGTGTGGGTATCGTCTGAAGGGAAACCCCTGCTCCCTAGAAGTTTCTATCACCAAATTTGCCAATCTGTGAATAAAAATGGTCACTTTGGTACCCAGGGCATCATGGACTCTGTTAAGAGAGTATGGATAGTCCCCGGTATAACTACCATAGCCTCTAAAGTGTGTTCAGCCTGCTCTACCTGCCAAGCATATAACCAACACGCCTTTTGTGGAAAAGCTTTCGGTGGGAGTCCTCTGGCTTACACACCTTTTGAGCACCTACTTGATAGATTTCATAACAATGCCAAAGGCCGGACATTATAAATTTGTCTAGACATAGTAGATCAACTGACCAGATGACCGGAAGCATTTCCTGTGACCCAAGCCATGGCGGCTTTTGTTGCTAAGGTGCTTTTAAAAGAAATTATTCCTCGTTTTGGCCTGCCAGCACGTATTGATTCCGATAGAGGAAGTCATTTTACTGATTCTGTCTTAAACCAAATATATTCTTGCTTGGGGATAACTCCCAAATCCCATGTTCCATATCATCCCCAGAGCTCAGGCCAAGTTGAAAGGATGAATAAAGAACTTAAAACTATGATTGGAAAATTATGCACTGAGACCCATTTAGAATGGCCTGAAATTCTCCCTCTGGCCCTATTTTATCTTAGAAGCTGGCCTAGAGGAGACTTGCATATTTCACCATTTGAGATGCTTTTTGGACATCTGCCTATACAGGCTAAGCCTTTCTCCCCAGCATATACATCACTATTAGGGGGAGATACTACTATTGCTTCCTATATACAGGAATTACAGCATAAACTGCGTGAACTTTGAATCTGGAGCTGCAGTACAAGCTGGACCACTAGACTTTTCACTTCATGACCTGAACCCAGGAGACAAGGTGTATATTAAAAATTTCCAGCGTACTGGAGCAACTCAGCCTTCGTGGGAAGGACCATTCCAAATATTGTTAACTACAACATCTATAAAGGTTGGAGAAAAGGACTCTTGGATTCATTGCTCACATGTAAAGAGAGCATTTTCTGCTGAGACTGATTGACTGTATCCTATCACATGCATTGAAGATAATAATCCATTGACAAGTGGATACTGTTTTTTTTCAAAAACACATTGAATTCCTGATTTTTTCTTCTCTTTCCCTTATTTTTTTATTATTGTTTTTCTTTTGAATATTTGATTTTTCCCCCTTTCCTCATTTCTTGTACAAAAGGTACATACAATTAAAATTTTTTTTCTCTCTCTCTGCAGTAATATAAATTCAAATATACATACCCAAACAGCTTTAGACTGTGGGAACCTGCCATTTATTGATAAAATGTTATGGGACTATGATTAATGTTTGTGTCTGATTCCAGGAAATGGGATAAAAACAAGGAGCACAGACTTTACCTGAATAGTGCCAAAAGAGCACACAGGAAATACTAATGTGGACTCGAGGTTGCGACGCTTGACATACGTTAAGTCATAGGACTTCCTTGTATCTACACTCTTTATGAAGTACTCATATAAGTACAAAAATTTGACTATCATGCTGGCTCCCTATATCCTTGAGAATGAAAAAAGTCAGACCAGGGAATGACTCTTCCCTATCAAAATAAAATTCTAGTTCCTTTCCTTCTTATAATATGACAACTTCCTGTAGTCTTGGCTGCAAGTGGGTAAGTGAAATATTACTACATTCTGTCCTACAGACTTGTGGAATAGAAATTACTATAAATTGGACCTTTACAAGGGCCCATTATGAAGTTATTCTGGTTTACTCAACAGTTTATACATAGATTTTGGTATTTTGATTCTGATTTTGAATTTTCTTCCCTTTCTCCCAAAAGTTTAACTTTCTTCCATATTTTTCCCTTTATATATTTTTGTTTTTTGTTTGTTTTGTTTTTAATTCTTTTTAATAACTGACTCATATACCCCCATAACTCAACAATGCATCCTGAGCTGAACTGGATTTTTTAAACACCCACTTCAGGGGGGATTGTATTTTAATAAAATTCCAAGATTTTGAAAAGTAACATCTTCAAGGAAGAAGCTTGCTAACTCCTAAAATCCAGAGAATGAACTGTTGCAGAAAGATGCCAGAAAACCTATATTACATCAAGATCAAGAATGAACCTTGGGGTGTGGTTGCTTGAACTGAAGATTGATTGAATTTATTTTGAATGTACACTCTTCTGCCAAAGGGGACTGCCCCCTAATTGGCTTTTGTTAATGTGCCCAGCAAAACATTGGTTTTGCTGTCTCTATCTCTCCTATTTTTCCCTTATCTCTAACTATTGTAATTTCATAGCTAGTATGTTTACAAGACCCATCGGAGAGGTTAGCCTTCCTTGGGCCTCAAGGGGGATTGTGAATTTCAAAACTACTCAACCCTGTTCAAGCCATTTGGCTATTTCCTGATCAATAACAATAGAGATACTTGGAATGACAGAATCAGGTCTTGGAAACTACAATCTCCACCCTACTCAGGGTAACAAGATTTAGGAAGGGCTGCAGCAAAGCTCAAGATTTAATTATTTGAGAATATGACCTTCAACAGACATGTGCAAAGGGGACAGATCTCTGGGCGGTCCTGGGTTAAGCTAGAGCCACCATTGGCACAGGGGAGACACAGGAAGTGAGGTAGAGGACAGCTGAGGAGTCTGGGGACTAAAGGAGGTTGTTGGAGCCTGGTGCTTGAGGTGGAGGCCCTGAGACTATTTCTCCATTTTGGTCACGTGAGTGATAGGGACTGATCTCTTTTCTTTGCCTCGGCTATCTAAGGCCTTGGGCCTTTGGCCCAGCCTAAGCAGAGGGGGTATTTAAGCCCTATTCCCTTTTCTCCCCTTTCTCTTCCCCCCCCCCTCTCTAATACCTTTCTTCCTCCTGTTAGTAATTAAAAACTCCATAAAAGGTTGACTGCTGACTTGAGTTTTCATTTAGGAATTACATAGCTGAATTCCTTGGCGACCTTAAATTAATATATATAAGTCTTTTAATGTGATTTCCATATCACAATACACAGTATTGATTCTAAGATGGAAGGTAAGGGGATCAGGACTTTAACTTGAACCTAAAAAAATATATCCCCTAGACTAAAAATATTTAAGGAAGCAGATAGATATAACTCTAGCCCAATACCTCCTATCTCTGAGAAGAGCAAATTAGCTGAATTTCTAACCCCAAATTCTTGCTTCCTCTCCTGGAAGGAATCAAAGTCTCCCCCTGAGAAAGGGATGGGGGAGTGGGGAAGAAATGCTAGAAATGTCTATTCCGTCTCCCCACGGGTTGTATTAACACAGACTGATGTGGATAAACTTAACTTGCAGGGCCCCAAACCAGAACTGTACCTCACATGATGCATGCCTCCCCTTAGGTATAAATTAATTTGGATAGTTTCATTATCATCTCAGGTTTTTTAAAGAACACTTTATCACTGCAGATAATCTAGAGATGAGAGAATCATTCTTCTTATCCCTATATAGGGTCAAGACTACAGTCTCTGCCCTCCAGGTGCTTACATTCCATTGGGGTATTCACAAATACCAGGAGGGACACCAGCCTGCAGCTTGTGCCAACGCTAATAATTACTCAGCTGGGCACTCCTTGTGGAGTTTGAGGAAACTCTCTGCTCTCCCATCCTTTCTTGAATCAGGAGATTCTCAGATTTTTGTCTGTCTTGTTAGTAGTGCTGGTGACCACTTCCCCTGGAAAAATGTTGTGGGACCTGTCTGTTGGAAACTTCAACTTCATAGTTGTTACTCTCCTTGGCTTTTTAACATCTAGACAGTCACATTCAACATCCTTTCTTTCCTCTTTCCCTTTTCAATTAGATAAATTATTAAATTACAATTAAATATTTATTTTAAAAATTCAGGTTTTCTCCAAATGTAAATTCTCTTTTCTCCCTCTCTCTTACTTTCCGTTTGTTCTTTCTTAAAATGAAAAAAACAAACTTTGCTTTCTGTCTTTGTAACAACTCTAAAAAAGTAAGGGCTAGACAAACTGGGTTGAGATTTGTCTAGGATCACACACCTATGAAGAATCTGAGGTCAAATTTGAACTCAGGACCTCCTGTCTATAGACCTGGATCTTAATCCACTGATTTTGTGATTCTATGATATGACTAGGGAAGCCCAACCCAAGCTAGGTCTTCTTAGCTAAAACATCTTACTTTTCTGGGTCTCAGTTTTCTTGTCTATAAAATGAGAGAATTGGACACATTCATAGAATGTTAGAAGGGATCTCAGAACATAAAAATTGGCTTGGAAGGGACCTCTGGCTAAAGAATACAGAGTCTTTTAAATTCAATTTAATTTTCATTTTAATTCTGCATTCTCTCCTTCCTGATAAATATTAATCAAGGGCACTGTGTGCCAGATTTTATGCCAGAAAAAAATTCTCAAAACAGTCCCTGCCCTCAAGGTGCTTATGTTTCATTGGGGTATTACAACTAGGTATACATCAATACCAGGTAATTTCAGGAGGGAAAAAGTGATAACAATTGGATGATCTAGTGCTAAAAATGGGAAGATTTGCTTCATGGGCTCCATCTGAGCTGAACCTTAAAAGAAACTTAAAATTTCAAAAAATCATTTATTTATTATTTAGAATTTTTTTCCTTGGTTACATGATTCATGTTCTTCCCCTCCCTTCTTCCCTTCCCTCACCTGGAGCTGATGAGCAATTCCACTGGTTATACAAGTATTGTTCAAAATTGTTTCCATATTATTCATCTTTGCAGTAGAGTGATTGTTTAACGCCAATACCACAATCATAGCCCCATCAAACCACGTGATCTATCTTATGTTTTTCTTCTGAAAACAAACTAAAACTTTTAAGAGGAGGAAAGGAGGAAGCCGTACATTCTAGACATGGGGAGCAGCCTATACAGAGACATGGATTTAGCACATACAAATGGTGGGTTCAGGAAAAGTGTGACTAAGCCAGTGTGTCTCCTGCTCTTTCAGCTCCCACTCCAGTTCCCACGGAGGCTAATAAGGTAAACACAAAGATGATAGTAGTAGGAGATGAAGAGAAAATTCAATATATTGATCAAAAAATTGCTGGGGGGAGGGGCAGCTAGGAATAGCCAATAACTTGCCCAGAGTGACACAGCTAGGAAGTGTCTCAGGGCTTCCTGACTCCAACCCTCTATGCCCTGCTATGCCACCTACCTTCACATCCGCCCTAACTTTAATTAGGCACATTGTATCCCTTCAGCAGTCTAGGATCATGCTTTACACAAAGTAATCTCAAGATGTCTCTCCCACTTTCCCTTTCCGACTCTTCCCCCTCTCTGTCTCCCTCTCCCTCTCTCATTTTTTAAACAATAACTCTTTCTTTCTGTCTTAGAATCAATGCTAAGTATTCATTCCAAAGTAAAGCAAGGTAAGGGTGAGGCATGGATTTAAACAACTAGCGGCCACATTTGAACCCAGGACCTCCTTGTCTCTAGGCCTGGTTCCCAATCCACTGAGCCGCCCAGCTGCCCCTGTTTTTGTTTTTTCAATAAACCCTTCCATCTTGGAACCCAGCCGTCCCCAATTCCTTTTGCGTCCATTGCCTGCATAGTCTTCCAGGGGACCTCGCTGCCTCTTCTACAACTGAACACTTTAACATTAGGAACCGAAATAGCTAACTCTCTTCCAAGAAAGAGAAGATAATGAAAGTTTTGCTAGGCCCATTTTGGGATGAAAAGAAAGAAGGAACAAGAGGGGGAAGCGTGGTCTAACGCCTGGGTTCAAATTCTGACCCCCACGTTTCGCTCCCTTGTGACTCTGGGCAAGTTGCTTCCTTCTCCTGGGCCTCGGTTTCCCACCTTCGGTAAAATGAGGGAGGAGAGTGGGGTGTGTTTGGGACTAGCCGGCCTCTGGGAACCCTTCCCAGCCTACGAATTGGAAACGTTCGGCCGGCTCTAATCTCCCGGGCGCGAGGATTACCCCCATCTACGGGGCCGCGGATCCAAGGGGCAGACCCGAAAACAACAGGAGGGAGCTAGCCAGAGAAAATTAGGGGCCGAGCAGAAACGAAAGTGAGCCCAGAAACAAAGCACGGGGAGCCAGGGAGGCACAGACGCTCACGCAATTCCGCGTGGAGATGACCTCCGCACGAGTTCCGACGCTGGGACGCGGAAGCACTTTCTCAGTGGGACACGCGGGGGCACTCACCCAAGCCTGGCTGCAGGAAGACGCCGCGAGTCCTCTCACGAACCCTTCCACCGACGCGCCGACCCACCCAGATTCCCATGGAGGATCAGCCCCATCTAGCGGTCTGTTCGGACAACACTACCCATCATGCTTTTGTTCAGGCGCTTCAGTCGTGTGCCCCTCTCTGTTGACCCCATTGTAGGTTTTCTTAGCAAAGGTAGGGGAGTGGTTTGCCATCTCCGTCTCTAGCTCATTTTATAGGAAACTGAAGGAAATGAGGTTAAGTGACTTGCCCAGGGTCATCCCGCTAGTAAGTGTCTGAGGTCAGATTTGAACTGAGGAAGAAGAGGTGGTGTTTTTTGTTTGTTTGTTTTAAACCCTTACCTTTTACCTTATAATCAATACTGTGTATTGGCTCTAAGGCAGAACAGTGGTAAGGGCTAGGCAATGGGGTCAAGTGACTTGCTCAGGGTCACCCAGCTGGGAAGTGTCTGAGGTCACATTTGAACCTAGGACCTCCCGTCTCTAGGCCTGGCACTCCATCCACTGAGCCACCCAGCTGTGCTCCCCTCCCCCTCCCAAAATGAGTTTTCAGGAGTCCTGGTTCTGTCTTATCTCCTTGGAAATAAGTATTTTTCCAGATGAGAAGAGCTTCTACCCACTGGATCTAAGAAGGAAAATAAATATTTATTAAATGCCTACTATGTGCCAGGCACTGTATCAAGTACTGAATGGGCATTATTATCTCATTTGATCCTGGTGACAACCTTGGGAGATTAATGCTATAATTGGGATAATTTTACAGTGGAGAAAACTGAGGCAGACAGAGGTTAAGTGCCTTATCCAGTTAGAAAGTGTCTGAGGCTGGATTTGAACTTGGATCTTCCTTTTTTCCACAAAAAAATAATTAATTAACTAATTTAGAATATTTTCCCATGGTTACATGATTCATGTTCTTTCCCTCCCCACTCCTGGAGCCAACAAGTAATTCTACTGGGTTGTACATGTTTTTTTGAACTTGGATCTTCCTGACTGCCACCTAGCTATCCTGGGCTTTCTGCCTTGGCTACATGGTTCTTCCTGTCCTGTTTTTTTCTATCAGTGTCTGCTCTGCTCCCGGGAAATAGGGAATACCAGCCCACGTCTACCCTAGAGAGCCCAGGCTCTCGTCTTCCTTGGCATTACTGCTGTAGCCTCCTCCCCGCCTCCAATTGCCTGCCTTCACTCTCTACTCCCAGTCTGTCCTTCACAGGCTGCTAGCTTTATATGCCATTCCCAGGCTTAGAAACCTTCCAGAGTTCCCTACTCTTGGTTGGGAAAAACTGCCAACTCCACAGCCTGGCATTCAAGGCTCCCCCAAATCTGGCTGCACTCTATCCTGTCTTTGATCTCTGTCTGCCATCCATTCCCTTTACCTAGTCTCCCAAATTGCCAAGTTGTACTCTTCTCTGTTCTCATCGTATTTGTTCTTCCTGCCTTGGGCCTTTGTGGATGCCATTCCCCATGACAGCAATGATAAGAACAACTCCAATGGCCGTTGAATTTTCTTCACAACAGCTCAGAGAAGTAGATGATAGAAAGCAGATTGACTCAGCCAGGAAATATCTGAGGCCAAATTTGAACCCAGTCCTCCTGGCTCTCTAGCCTTTGTGCCACCCTTTCTGAAGCAGCCCAATCTATTGTCAGGTGTCCTTCATTGTCAGGAAATTATCAAACTGGCATGTTTTCCCCTATAATTTCCCCCTATTATTCCAAATTCTGCCCTTGGTGAAGGCTTTTCAGAGTGGAAGGTAGCAATCCTGTCTCCCACTGAGCTTTCTCTTCTCCAGCCATTCCCCTTGTCACTGAGACAGAAGGAATGTTTCTGGCCTATATCTATATCTATATCTCTTCCCCATCGTTCCAGGCCCAGTCCAAAGTCCTTGCCTTCCTCCTCCTCCCCCTGCCCCACTGATTCTGGCTACCCTGCAGTGGCAGATGGGTGGCTGTACCAGGTAAGTGCTTGTGCCATTTCCTGGGGGTATGTTGCAGCTGGCACATCTCCTATTTCCTTTTCTAGTGCCTAGGACTGGGCCGTGGATACTGAGTACTAAGTCCTAAGGGAGAGTCTTGGCAACCTGAGTTGTGGGAAGGGGTGAGGGAAGGATGTGCTGGAGCCAGCTTGAACTGGCCTGCTGTTAAATTTTCTGTACTAGCATTTATACATAGGAAATCTCCAAATGCTACACGTCTGGACTTGATATATCATTTTGTCTGGACATGACAGTGATGGGGAAAATATTAATGAAGCAGATGAAATTTAATGCATACATTGTTTTTCAGAGAACTAGTTATTGAATTTACTGGCACATCCCTGGGAAGGAAGAGAATCCAGGAGCAGGAAAACAGGCTTCTAAGGGGACCCCAGTTAGAGCTCTTAAAGCCTCACTTCCATGTCTTGGTAAATGGAGAATGGGAAGGTCACCAGCTGGGATATTAGCTGGGAGAACCTTAGAACTCATCTAATTTAATCTTCCACCAAGTACAAGAGTTGCCTGCAGGGGAGTAGAGAAAAAGAATAAGCATTTATAAAACTGACTATGTGCCAGGCACGGTTCTAGGTATTTTACAAATATTCTCTCATTTGATCCTCACAACAACCCTGCCAGGTAGGTAGTTTTTATTCCCCATTTTATTATATTTCCCCAGTTGAGTAAACTAAGGCAAAATATATCATATTTCTTCATTTGAGGAAACTGAGACAAACAGGTTAAGCGATTTGGTTTTCCCAGGGTCATATAACAACAATGTTATTATTAACTAATTTATTATTGTTATTATATATCATTAACAGCATTATATATTAACAAGTTATATAATTTGTTAATAACTTAATAAGTATCTGAGTGCAGATTTGAACTCAAGTCTTCCTGACTCCAACCCCAGTGCTCTAATCACTGTGTCGCCTAGCTGCCACAAGCAACATAGGTTTCCTTGTATGGTAGTGAGGTTCCTGTGACTGGAGGTGTTTAAATAGAGACTGAATAACCTATTGAGTTAGTATAGAAGAAACTTCTATATTAAATGATGAAGTGGCCTAGATACACCCCGAGGTTCTTTACAATCCTGAATTTCTACAGTTATGCAGTACTTCAGTCATTTCAATCATGTCCAACTCTTTGTGATTTGGTTTTCTTGGCAAAGATACTGGAGTAGTTTGCCATTTCCTTCTCCAGCTTATTTTACAGATGAGGAAACTGAGGCAAACAGGGTGAAGTGACTTGCCCCAGGGTCACACAGCTAGTATAAGCCTGAGGCCAGATTTGAACTCAGGAAGATGTCTTTCTGACTCTACACCCAGCACTCTATCCACTGTGCCTCCTTGCTGTCCAATTTTAATATCCTTTCAAACTTTCAGAGGCTCCTTATTTTCTTTTTTAAAAAAAACTTTACCTTCTGGTCGGGACATTAATTCATTGCAGGTGGAGTTGTGAATTGATCCAACCATTCTGGAAGGCAGTTTGTCCAAAAGGCGATAAAAGACTGCCTGCCCTTTGATCCAGCCATAGCACTGCTGGTTTGTACCCCAAAGAGAGAATAAGGAAGAAGACTTGTACAAGAATATTCATAGCTGCACTCTTTGTGGTGGCCAAAAATTGGAAAATGAGGGGATGTACTTCAATTGGGGAATGGCTGAACAAATTGGGGTATATGTTGGTGATGGAATACTATTGTGTGAAAAGTATATTAAAGTGGAGGAATTCCATGGAGACTGGAACAACTTCCAGGAAGTGATGGCAGAGTGAGAGGAGCAGAACCAGGAGAACAATGTACACAGAGACTGATACGCTGTGGTATAAATCGAACATAATGGACTTCTCCATTAGTGGCAATGCAGTGATCCAGAACAACTTGGAGGGATCTATGAGAAAAAACACTATCCACATGCAGAGGAAAACCTGTGGGAGTAGAAACACAAAAGAAAAACAACTGCTTGATTACATGGGTCGAAGGGATATGGTTG